>NC_080541.1:58353105-58654355 GCF_028640845.1 Ahaetulla prasina | reverse complement strand
GTAAAGGCCTAGAATGAACTCAGGTTCTCCACTCTTCATTTCATTGCCTTAGTTTCATTCTTTAAAGTTTAAAATGTAATCAAGCACCAATGAACAATGAAAGGTTTGGAAACTGAATTCCAGATCAGTAAATCTGCCTTTGGCGCTATCAGAATTCCTCAGAAAAATGACTGCAGGAAGGAGTGGGGGAGGAATATGAATGGGACCCTCCAGTTATTCTCATTCAAAGTGCATTTTCTGCTCCACTTTGCTATGGTGAAAAAACAATTCTAGGACACAAGAATAGCAGATAGAAGGTTTGATAATTTAGACAAATGCAGAATTGTACATTTAAAAAGGCATAAAACATTAAATTTGTTCATTTTCTTCTTAACAATATTTCAATAGGTTTAACGGTTACATGAAAGAAGGATATTCAGCAGGCTCAGGGTTTTTTTTTGCCACATAAAACAGTGTTCGATATAGTCCTGGTCTGGTAGCTATAAAAGCTACATGAGCTTATCTAAAACATAAAAAGCAATGGTAAATAATAGGATTTCCTAATGAAACTGAAGAAAATTGAAGATAAAAAGATTTTACAATGTTCTTTTTGTCTACTACACAGGAGAGATATAAAAAGCAGTTACAAGGTGTGGAAGAGATCACACTGAACTAAAATCATCTGTTTCCCCCAGAATTATCTTCAATGAAAATATAATTCCTACCCGTGCACATGAATATAACCATTCATATACATAAGCTTGGATAAATGGACTACAATGGATTCCATGGACTAACGTTCTCCAACTTCACTGCCTTTGGGATGAAGATGGAATGCATAATAATGGGATCCTATTTGATGCCTGAAGGCTCCCTCTGTGCTCAATTCCAGATCATGGACCATCTTCCATGGATGCTAGAGCACAAGACAAACAAGGCATGATGGCAGAGAGAGGGCAGCAGATGCAATTCTGTTTTGTTGTTTCATATTAATGATTTGTATAAATGAATTATATTAAATTCACATTACATTGTTTACTTATTTATTCATTTATTAAATTTATATTACCGCCTATTCACCCATGGTGACTCAAGGTGGCTTACAGAATATAAAACCACATTTAAAGCAATAAAAAACTAACAAAAAGAATCAAATAAATTAATATAGTACAACATAACAAAATCAGCCCCCGTCTCCCAACCCCCACCCTGGTGACAGCATATCACATGAGCCATTTAATGGGCTCCATCCCACTTTGGGTTCCCCAGGCCCACTGGCAGAACCAGGTCTTCAGCGTCTTCCGGAAGAGTATTAGAGTTGGGGATCATTCTAACCTCTGGGAGAATGATATTCCAGAGATAGAGAGCCACCATGGAGAAGACCCTTCTTCTGGGTCCCACCAGGTGTATCTCCCTCAGGGATGGGACCTGCGACATTCCCTGCCTCCCCACTCTGATGGGTCAGGTAGATGTGGCCGGCAAGAGACGGTCCCTTAGATAACCTGGTCCCAAGCCATGAAGGGCTTTAAAGGTGACAACCAGCACCTTGAATTGCACCTGGAAACAAATTGGCACCAATGCAGCTCCTGCAAGAGGGGTAATACATGTGCACACCGGGATCTGCACAAAACCATGCGGCCCGCTGCATTTTTGCACCAACTGGAGCTTTTGGATGCTCTTCAAGGGCGGCCCCATGTAGAGCGCATTGCAATAGTCAGGATGTGAAGTGACTAGGGCATGAGTGACTGTGAGTAGGGACCAGGAAAGGGTGTAATTGGCGCACAACCCGCAGTTGCGCAAAGGCCCTCTTGGCCAACGATCGCCACCTGTTCTTCATTTTATATTTCAATATTACATATACATAAATAAGGTGAATAGAAAACCCAATAAGAATCATGGAAAAAATTTCAGGGTGGGGCTTTGCTAGTGATAAAGAAGCCAGAAGGAAGTCAAAGAATCAATCATCACAGATGGTAGGACCTTGAGATACAAAAAGTACATTAATGTAGGATTTTTTTCCTCAGTAATAATGGACTTAGAGCACAGAAAAGGAACATTAGAAGAAAAGGAAGTATATTTGTTATCAAGGACAATGTGTGCCTAGAAACATAGAAAAAGAGGCCATCTAGAGAGGGCTAGAGATAAATATAGAGTTGTCCTAGGGCAGCAAAGTACATTGCTGATAGCTTTACTTCTGGGAGGATAACCAACCAGCAAAATGTAAAAAAAGGAATCTGAAATGCATTAGGAACCTGAATTATGTATTATGAGCCTGCACTAAGGGCCTGACCCACAGCTTACTGACGTCAGTAGAAAAACCTCCCACTTACTCAGTGTGACTGAAGTCAGAAAAGTTACTGACTCCTTTTTAAAAGAAAAAACATATGCTAATAAACACAAAAAAGAATAAATGGCCAGTAGAAGGAAATGTTTTAAAGTCCTTTTTAATAAAACTAGCCAAGTGTTAAGAATTAGAATGATTCAGTTTTTTTAAAAAAATCTTTAATGCTCTCATTGAATATAATTAGATGCAACTACTTAGCATTCAAAAACATTTCAAGAGTATTTTTCCAACTAGCAATGTAATATAGATGTGAGGAATATATATGGGGGCGCAGGGTGGGATTGGATGTGCACACAAAGATAGCCAAAGGCACCAAAAACTAATAATTATTAATCATAACTAGTAGTAAAATAGTAAAGTAAATAGTAAAGTAGCGTGAGCTATTGCTATAACAACAAATGCTTTTCTATGTTATATCTGACTATTTTTATGTGTTTTTCACATTTATCTTTTTCATCTATATAGCTACAGTAGTGGTCAAAATTGTGGGAACCTTTTGGGAAAAGTGTATTTTCTAAAACTAGCTAATAACACCACTTTTTTTTTGGAGTAGTACCATAAAATTATATATCAATGGAGAGATAATTTAATCAAGAATGTAATGCAATAATTTTAATGAAGGATTTGCTATTAGAATAGCAGCTACAGTATAAAGAAGAAAAGTGAAACACATAGAAAAAACGAAATATACAAAAATTATCACCATAGAAAAAAACAAGATATAAAAAATTATCATATCAGTTAATACTTGGTTGGGTAATCTTTAGCATGAATTACAGCCTTACAATTTTTTCCCATGGAGTGAACCAAGCCTTCTAGTTCTGCAGCTGTTATAATGTGAAACCAAGATTGAATGATTGCTTCTATTAACTGGGTTTTATTGCTGGGTCGCTTCTGACTAGCAAGTTTCTTTCTCTTCATTTTTTTAAATGTGCCAAAGATAATAATAGAATAGTAGAATTGGAAGAGACCTTGGAAGTCTTCTAGTCAAACCCCCTGCTCAACCACGGAATCCTATAACATTTAAGAAAATGGTTGTCCAAACTCTTCTTTAAAATTAGGGGCGCACCCACAACTTCTGGGAGCAAGTTGTTCCACTGATTAATTATTTTAACTGTTTAGAAATTTCTCCTTAGTTTTAGGTTGGTTCTCTCGATTAGTTTCCATTCATTGTTTCCTGTTTTGTGAAAAAAAGGCCGTTTTTCTCAAAAACAGGACACGTGGGACAGTACTTCAGGGGCCAAAAATGGCTGTATTCGGTGTATAAGACACACCAACATTTCCACCCTGTTTTAGGAGGGAAACAGTGTATCTTCTACTCCAAAAAGTATGGTAAGTCCTCTAATCATCTTTGTTGCTCTTCTTTGTACTCTTTCTAGATTCTCAATATTTTTTTATATTGTGGTGACCAAAACTGGATGCAATATTCCAGGTGTGGTCTTACCAAGGCATTATAAAGTGTTATTAACACTTTACATGGTCTTGATTTTATCCAAGATCCCTCTTGCAGTTTCTACTGTTGAGCCAGGTATCACCTATTCTATTCCTATGCATTTGGTTTTTCTTGCCTAAATGTAAAATCTTACTTCTCTACATTAAATTTCATTTTCTTAGATAGGGCCCAATGTTCAAGTCTGTCAAGATCCTTCTGTATCTTGAGCCTTTCTTCCAGAGTATTGGCTATTCCTGCCAGCTTGGTATCAACTGCAAATTTGATGAGTTCCCCTCCTATCCTTTCATCTAAGTCTTTAATGAAATGATGATCAACACTTTCACTAGTAGAATAATATTCACTAGTAAGATAATATCTTTTTAAAATAAATTAAAAATTATTGTCCTGTAAGACAATGACAGCTTAGGCAACAGGATGTCAAAGCTAAACATTTGACTATACTTTTCTCTGTCTAGAGATTTAAGTAGGATTTATATTGCAGAAATAGGTCTCTGATATTAGAACTGAAATACTAATTCCACTAAAAGGCCGATCAATGCCAATTTTGCTTAATTCTAGTGGTCTGTCATTCATGTAGTAGTACCTGTGAGAGGGATCTTGGAGTCCTAGTGGATAACCATTTAGATATGAGCCAGCAGTGTGCAGCAGCTGCTAAAAAAGCCAACACAGTTCTGGGCTGCATAAACAGAGGGATAGAATCAAGATCACGTGAAGTGTTAGTGCCACTTTATAATGCCTTGGTAAGGCCACACTTGCAATATTACATCCAGTTTTGGTTGCCACGATGTAAAAAAGATGTTGAGACTCTAGAAAGAGTGCAGAGAAGAGCAACAAAGATGATTAGGGGACTGGAGGCTAAATCATATGAAGAACGGTTGCAGGAACTGGGTATGTCTAGTTTAATAAAAAGAAGGACTAGGGAGACATGATAGCAGTGTTCCAATATCTCAGGGGTTGCCACAAAGAGGGAATCAAACTATTCTCCAAAGCACCTGAGGGTAGAACAAGAAGCAATGGGTGGAAACTGATCAAAGAAAGAAGCAACTTAGAACTAAGGAGAAATTTCCTGACAGTTAGAACAATTAATAAGTGGAATGACTTGCCTGCAGAAGTTGTGAATGCTCCAACACTGGAAATTTTTAAGAAAATGTTGGATAACCATCTGACTGAGATGGTGTAGGGTTTCCTGCCTGGGCAGGGGGTTGAACTAGAAGACCTCCAAGGTCCCTTCCAACTCTGTTGTTATATTATATTATATATTATATTATATAGTTTGGAGCCTCAATAAGTTTCTCAAAGGTTAGGTGGAAGCTGATTTGGTCATAAAATGGAGGGTAATAAACAATTCAAAGTTTAAACAAAACAAATGAGAGAATAGAAAATCAATAGCAAGTAGTCATTTTACAAGACAGATAATAAAAGTACTTTGGGACGGGCAGATGATGGGCTTTAAAAACTGAGAACGATCTACTTTCAGTCCCCATGACAATTTTTTCAGACTGAAATATACACATAGACAGAGAGAGAGAGAGAAAGAGAGCGGGAGGGAGGGAGAGAGAGAGTGTGTCCCAGTGGTGAAATCCAAACTTTTTTATTAAGGGTTCTGTGGGCGTGGCTTGGTAGGCGTGGCAGAGGAAGGACACTGCAAAATCTTGATTCACACCCCACTCCAGGGAAAGGATACTGCAAAATCCCCATTCCCTCCCTGCTCCTGGGGGAAGAATATTGCAAAATCTCCACTCCCACTCTACTCTGGGACCAGCCGGAGTTGGTATTTTCTGGTTCTCCGAACTACTCAAATTTTCCGCTACTGGTTCTCCAAACTGCTCAAAATTTCTGCTATCGGTTCTCCAGAACTGTCAGAACCTGCTGGATTTCACCCCTGGACTATTTGACTCAGATGATAAGCTCAAACTTTCATAAATTCAACTTCTGGAAGAACCGATAATTTCATATTTCTCTCTGTGTGTAAATGAGAATGTAGTGGATGACAGGGCATAAGGCAATCATGAAAGGAAATTAAGACTAAAGAGAAAATAGAAAATCAATACTGCTACTGTGGATTACCAAAACACACCACTTGAATATCTAATGACTTTTCAGAAAAGAACTATATGAGGTTAATGAAACACCTCAGTTAGAGTTACCACCTGTCCTGTACTCTCTATGTCCCTGTATTTCCCACTGCAGCTCCAATTAAATGTACAAAAAGATTATAACTGCTTCTTCCTGTGTAGTCTTTTTGAGATTTTCGGCCAGCAACCATGATGTCTTTCAATGCACTAAGTTTTATATTGCTTCCCTTTGGAGCATCTTGCTATGGTTCTTCATGAAAGAATTCCAACTATTAAATGTAACTATGATGATCGGGTATGATTCACTTATTTATTCATTTACTTCCTACATTTATTTTTTTATAAACAATTCAAAACTGTGAACATAGCAACACACATCCCTTCACAATAACAACCCTGTGAAGTAGGTTGGGCTGAAAGAGAATGATTGGCCCAAGGTCATTCAGCTGGCTTTCATGGCTGAAGCATAACCAGAACTCACAGATTACAGATAGTACTCAATGTATGACCATAATTCAGCCTAAAATTCCCAGTACTAAGTGAGACCATTGGTAAGTGCATTTTGCCTCATTTTACAACCTTTCTTGACACAGTTGTTAAGTGAATCACTGCAGCTGTTAAGTTAGTAACATGGTTGTTAAAAGAATCTAGCTTTCCCATTGACTTTCCTTGTCAGAAGAATGCAAATGGTGATCACATGACCCCAGGACATAAACATGAGTCAGTTGCCAAATAGGGAAGTTGAGGGCTACCTGTACAATTATTTTTAGCTACTTATTTGAGTGGTTATCTCATCTAATTAAGTTACAAATTAATGATTTATTAGTAGCATTGCTTTAATTGTGATTATTCTAATAGCAATCACAAATCTGACTAGAGTTCATTTTATGTTATATCTTCTTTGAATTCAAAAATGGGCACAAAATCCTGATGCAAGAATCTCTTCTGGAAAGAATAAAATACAAGTTCTATATATTGTTTACTACTGAACTGAAAAGTAATGAAATCATTGCCGCTAATAATTATCCAACTTAGCATGTGAGTAAATTGAAGTCATAAAAATAAGTTGTAACATGATTTAACAACTGTCTATTCCTCATATAACTATGGCGAACGTATTTTCTTGAAAAAAATAAAGAAGAAATCTGTAAAACGGGACAAATCTTAAAGAGGTTCATAAGGATAAAAAAATGTAATTGTTTTTGTTTATAATTTTGCTCTGCATATAAAAATTCAATACAAAATCAAGAAAAACAAAAAGGCACATCCTAATAAAAATATCTAAAATCAAACTGCATATGTAAATTTATTTTAAAAAGACAACTCAGTTTCTATCATTTTATATAAGTCTAAGAGCTATTGCTATTTTCCTGTGAATGTGAAAAACTGCATTAAGTGGCACCATTTGTTAAATAATCAAATAAAGAGTGAGTTTCTGAAAAATAAGTTTAAAGGACAGATTTCTGAAATAAAGGGCTGTCCTTTATAATAAAAATACAGGGTGGATGTACATTAATCAATTTTTTCATTGATTCATAACACCTTGGAGTGTTAAAAGATTTATATAAACTGGCAAAATTAAATAGAACGAGCACTCAAAGATAGCTGTTTCACAAGGAAATGTAGAAAACTTCACATTGATCAAATTAAAATTATTCATAACAAATAGTAATGGTGAAAGAATCATGCATCAGATTTTCCTTTATTCTTGGCAAATCTGGCTTTCATGGCTGAAGCATAACCAGAACTCACAGATTACAGATAGTACTCAATGTATGACCATAATTCAGCCTAAAATTCCCAGTACTAAGTGAGACCATTGGTAAGTGCATTTTGCCTCATTTTACAACCTTTCTTGACACAGTTGTTAAGTGAATCACTGCAGCTGTTAAGTTAGTAACATGGTTGTTAAAAGAATCTAGCTTTCCCATTGACTTTCCTTGTCAGAAGAATGCAAATGGTGATCACATGACCCCAGGACATAAACATGAGTCAGTTGCCAAATAGGGAAGTTGAGGACTACCTGTACAATTATTTTTAGCTACTTATTTGAGTGGTTATCTCATCTAATTAAGTTACAAATTAATGATTTATTAGTAGCATTGCTTTAATTGTGATTATTCTAATAGCAATCACAAATCTGACTAGAGTTCATTTTATGTTATATCTTCTTTGAATTCAAAAATGGGCACAAAATCCTGATGCAAGAATCTCTTCTGGAAAGAAGAAAATACAAGTTCTATATATTGTTTACTACTGAACTGAAAAGTAATGAAATCATTGCCGCTAATAATTATGCAACTTAGCATGTGAGTAAATTGAAGTCATAAAAATAAGTTGTAACATGATTTAATAACTGTCTATTCCTCATATAACTATGGCGAACGTATTTTCTTGAAAAAAATAAAGAAGAAATCTGTAAAACAGGACAAATCTTAAAGAGGTTCATAAGGATAAAAAAATGTAATTGTTTTTGTTTATAATTTTGCTCTGCATATAAAAATTCAATAGCAAAATCAAGAAAAACAAAAAGGCATATCCTAATAAAAATATCTAAAATCAAACTGCATATGTAAATTTATTTTAAAAAGACAACTCAGTTTCTATCATTTTATATAAGTCTAAGAGCTATTGCTATTTTCCTGTGAATGTGAAAAACTGCATTAAGTCGCACCATTTGTTAAATAATCAAATAAAGAGTGAGTTTCTGAAAAATAAGTTTAAAGGACAGATTTCTGAAATAAAGGGCTGTCCTTTATAATAAAAATACAGGGTGGATGTACATTAATCAATTTTTTCATTCACCTTGGAGTGTTAAAATATTTATATAAACTGGCAAAATTAAATAGAACGAGCACTCAAAGATAGCTGTTTCACAAGGAAATGTAGAAAACTTCACATTGATCACATTAAAATTTTTCATAACAAATAGTAATGGTGAAAGAATCATGCATCAGATTTTCCTTTATTCTTGGCAAATCTGGCTTTGATTTTGAAAATCCTGTGAAAGTCCACAGCATGCAGCTTCTTGTTTGGCAAATACATTTTCTATTTTGATCAATACTCTTGTTTCTCTGAAGTGCCTTTGAGGGCTGTCATTATACATCCAGTTCTCTATTCCCAATTGTATTTCTCTTTTGAAAGGACTGTGCAGTTTAATGAAAAAGCTGCCTAGGCCAGTGCTGCAAGATTCGTAGAGGAGAATGAAACCAAATGAATTCCCAGGATGCAAAGTATCATACATATGGTTATATAAGCTTCAGCATTCATGCATCAGATAATAAACCTGGATAGAACTATCCAAAAATATTTTGTTCCCTGAACACTTTCTAGTAAGTACATAAATAGCAATTCAATTATGAATTGAATCAAGTGGAGTTCACCCATCACTCCTTTAAGGATTTGACATTTTTCAGCAGTAGACTCTTCAGAGGAAAGAAAATAGCCCTAGCATCATAAAACAACGATTTCAAATATTTGTTCTGCAGAATGATCTCTGCTTAAGCATGTAATACAACAGGCAGATGGCTTGCAAAACTGCACCGCAGCATGCCATTAATGCCCCAAACTCAGTACATGACAATTATTCTACATCCAGTCTTCATCTACTCAGGCTGCCAAATCCATTTGCATGCAAAGTTGAAAAGTCTCAGGTATCCTTAGCATATGCCATTGTTCTGCCATATGTCTTAGCTGTCTAAATATTCCACACAGCTGTCACTCATTAGTTCATTTAGAAATCAGGGTGGGATTTCATTCTAAACAACTCTATCATATAGTAAAATAATAATTTCAAGACTAAAGCATGTACTCACTTTTAACAGAAAAAAACCTCTCATTTTAGTAGGCTTATAGCTGATACACACTTAAAAAGCATTAACAGAGGAAAAAGGCAGAAAAGAAGGTTGTTATTGGAGCACATGGGACCTGTATACAAACCTTTAAGCATCACTGACTAAATTCGCGCTTATTTAGGGAGTTTTTAGATGTTCAATTGAGATACTTTTATTAAAGTAGGATTAGGAAGCATATGTTGTTTAAAATAGTTAAAACCCAGCCTACAGGAATAGCTGGAGAGAAATCAAGAACAGTTTTCTTTAAAATTTCTGGTTTAACCAACAATCCAAATACTATACAATTTCATTATTTTTTTACTCATTTTTTTTGCCCCTGATTTCTTTCTCTGGTTCCTAGGCAACCATGATAACATTTTTCCATATGGAACTAAAATATTCTTGATTCCAAAATGATTCTTTCCTATAAACAGGAAATGATCCTGGGGCTTTCAAATGGCTGCAGTAAATTTTCTGCCAAATACTTGCAACATTATGAGCAAAAATTAAAAAGATATCGTAAAAAATCTGTCCACAAAATATCAGAATGAATAAATAGGTTTTTAGATAGAAAGAATACTTGAGTTTGGACTTGGAAATATCCTAAGAACAACAGTGTGAAAAACTTTACTTTTAAAGTGAAAAATAACTCCCAGATATTTATCTGGAAGTCTAGAAATTCTCTCCATAATAAAGATTTTCATTTAATATTTGATCATTATTAACTTTGCCACGAAGTTGAGTGAGATGTAACATACAAGATAATCTGGAAAATGAATGGATTTAGAAAAGATGGTGTCCAACATCAGACATCAAACAATGCTGATTAAACAAGTTTCATGGACGTGACATTATAATAAAATGGCTCTGTTTCAGGGGTGAAATCCAGCAGGTTCTGACAGGTTCTGGAGAACCGGTAGCGGAAATTTTGAGTAATTTGTCGAACGGGGCAAATATCATTTGTGGCTGGCCCCAGAGTGGGGTGGGAATGGAGATTTTCCAATATCCTTCCCCCAGGAATGGGGAGGGAATGGGGATTTTGAATTATCCTTCCCCTGCCACACCCACCAAGCCACACCATGCCCATCAAGCCACACCCACAGAACCGTTAGCAAAAAAATTGGATTTCATGAGTGCTCTGTTTCTACAACCTTTAAATCCAGACAGTCACTAATACAATCAAATACCTTTTCTAATGGTTTGGTCAACTAAATCAAAGTTATCATTCTGTGACTAGAATGTCACAACCCATTTTCTCTGGGAAGTCCTTGGTACCACATTAGTCTGCACATCAGGAAGATTCTGACAAGGCTTCATGGTATGTTTACATCATTTTCCCTTGGACAGACAAACAGCATTAGCTGTCACTGCATAAAATCAGTTTAGGGAAATGGTGTTCTGTTGATTGAAGGTCTTGGCAACGAGTTCTTTAATAGTATTTTCTGAAGGATCAAAAATGCAAAATAGAGCAATTTATAGAATTGGATAATAGGTTGGATTTATTTACTTTTATGCAACATGGTTTTGCTTTGGGCTTAATCCAACCCTTTTGGAATTAAATGATTGGATCAATTAACCCCTTTTTCCATGTTGTCCCATAATTATCCTATTACCCACTTAGGCATATAATGAAACAAAACCATTGATTCCTAGGCTCACAATTACTTCCTCCCATCTTTTTTTCTGTTTACATTCTGGTTTCTTAGCTTCTTTCTATGCTTTTGCATATCACAGATTTTATGATATGCAAAAGCATATGAAAAATCATTTGATCCTTTCACAATGAAAGAATAGCTAAATAGGTAGTGGGAGTATGTTTCAATGTCTTGAATAACTTCATATTTTAAAAGTAAACCGAACAAAGATTTCAACTTAAACTGGAAATAATTCTTAATCTAATACATAGGGTGGGGTTTGATTCATTTATGCATAGAATTTATATTTCAATTTTATGAGAAACCTAAATCAGAATAGATCCTTAGTTAGATTGTTAGATTTATGTTTATCATGGTTCCTAATAGTAACTATTTGGTTAATAATAGTAACCTTTAGTTTTTAGGCATGACATTCTATATAATATACAATTATAATACAATATACAATTATAATATAATTAACTATTTACAGCTATTTAATGATAAAATAGAAAACCTGACACTAACCTCCATGGCAGTTTTAAACTCCTGGCTTATTCATTTGCATTATGTTCATTTATTCTTTTTTCATGTTCTATTTTATATTTATATGCTGTATTTTCTTTGAAGTACCCAAAATAGACAACATTAATGGCTTGAAAATGTTGTAATCTATAGCTTGTTCAAACATGTTCTATATGCAGTCTAGGAAAAAAACCAAAATAACCATATCCCACCAATGGAGAACTCTTTTACTTGCTTATCAATCAATTAAATACTGTATAACAAAACATATTCACTAGTTCAAGACAACGAATTAGTGAATACATTAGCCACATGTAAATTTCATCAAACTTCAAAATATTCTATATTTATTTAAAGCCTATGAGGTTTTGCAGATTATATTTATTTGTTGGATTTTGTAGTGTCCCACTCCTCCGCTGACAGCTGGGTCAGGGAAATCCGAATCAGGCTTGCCTCTGCAGCTCTGCCCAAAGTCCTAGCAAAGTCCTCAGAGCAGGCAGGAGACCAGTAAGTGACTTCAGCAAGATAAGTTTGACTTTTGCCTGACTCAGAGACTGCCAGAAAGTAGATCCTTTATATAGGCCATGGGGTGTGGCTCCATGACTCAGCACTCATTAAGGCCTGCCCCTCCCTTCCCTCTGTTGCCTCCGCCTATCCAATCTTCTGATGCGAGGATTACTCCAATCAGCTGTTGGGAATAAACCCTCCTCAGGCTCACATGCTGTGGAGGAGGGGGAGGGGTCTAGCTGCTCCGTTTGCCTGGGCATGGAGTCAGGGCTGGGGCCGGGAGATTCTCCTTCTTCTGCAGTTTGTGTGGGCATGGAGCCAGGACTTGGGCCGGGAGGCATACATTCCTCAGTGTTCGGGAGCAGGTAAGAAGGCCCTGGCTGCTCTGAGGGCGGGCAAGACACAACAGATTTCTTCTCTTTCAACTGGAAAAAAATGGCTAATAACAATAAGAAATATACAAATAATTCAATATATATTAATTAAATTAAATTAAAACATAGGATAAATTCAGTCATATTTATATATATAAATACACATACACACACACTGCATTTTACTCATCATCTTCAGGCTTTATATATATATAAAATTTATAAAATCTATAGCAGTGGTTCTCAACCTTTATAGTGCTGCTACCCCTTTAATACAATTCCCCACGATGTGGCAACCCCTTTAATACAATTCCCCATGATGTGGCGACCCCAACCATAAAATTATTTTCGTTTTGAATTTATCGCGCCTGAAGCCATATTGGCTAGCGATCTGAACTGCTTGCGATTGCCTTGAGGATGGAGGCATTAAAGTGGAGACTCCTCCCCTATTAAATTTATTGCGCCTGAAGCCAGATTAGGCTAGCGTTTGGGAGTGATTGCAGCTGGCTTGAGAGGGAGACATCAGAGCAAAGATTTCTCTTTTTTAATTCATCGCGCCTGAAGCCAAATTTGGCTAGCGATTTGAAGAGCCTGCAGCTGGCTTTTGGAGTCAACCATTGGAGCACAATTTTTCGACTCGCAAGTATACTTCCCATATTTCCAAAGGTCTTAGGTGACCCCTGGCAAATCATCATTCGACCCCCAACGGGGTCCCGACCCACAGGTTGAGAACTGCAGATCTATAGGCTTTCCGGGCAGCACATTTATACTAATCATTAAGTTACTATTTCATAAGTTAATGAAGCATCATAAGTCATCTTAGTTTGATTCATTTCTTATTTACTTCTCTTATCATCTGTTTTCTAGGGTTTATCACCTTCAGCATCTGTTTTCCAACTAGCCAAACAGTGGCTTATCCTTCCTTTATGGGAAGCCTCTATGCAGGACTGAGCACAATATAACTTCCCAGTCATGTCTTCCAAGCAACAAGATTCAGACATCTATGCTATATCAGCAGCAGCACCAAAGTTATTAATAGCTTTATTGTCCAGATTCACAGTGTGTAGACTGTAACAGTATGTCATTATTGTGCTAGTTCAGGATACATATTTTCTTGCAGACTGTTTATTGATAATTGGAAAGTAAGATTTTCTGGAATGTGTATGATAGTGGAAAACCTATTCCAAGCATTAGGCCAGGGGTCAGCAACCTTAAACAGTCAAAAAGCCACAAATATCCTAACCGGAAGCCCCCAGTTCAATTCTGGAGCCGACTGGAAGTCCAGTTCCCCGACCAAGAAGTCTCCTCCTAGCATGGCATCCTTCTTCCTCTGCCAGCCAGAGATCTGGTTTTCTCACCATAGAGTCTCCTCCTAGCACAGCGTCCTTTTTCCTCTACCTGTCCTAACTGAAAGCCCTATCAATTGTGGAGCCGACTGGCAACAGGGAGAGGGATGAAAGACCCACATGTGGCTCCAGAGCTGCGGGTTGCTGACCCCTGCATTAGGCCCACCTTTTCAACTGTAACCTAAGATCTTCCCTACAAGAGCATCAGCTACTATTTATGTATTAAAACTAATGTGTTTACTTCTTTAAGAATAAAGGCTAGACCTGAGACTGTGTTTGCAATGTGCTCAGGGGAAACACTGAGAAGAAATCAGTGGCTTTGGGGAATAAGAGGTTTTATTGAGAAGCTATTTAAAAATACAGTTTTATAGTTCTCTGCAAACATTGTGTCAGAGAAGGAAAGAGAAATAAAGGAATGACTCAAGGATTCTATGCAGAGATTCTCTGGCTTTGGGGGAAAGAAAGAGAGAAAATTACATGGAGTTATATGCAATCGAACATGCTTCTATGTTCTTTATCTGAAACACAGGAAGGAAACCATAAGAAACCTTAGCAACAGGCTGGTGTTCTTTTTTTAAAAAAAGAGTAGAACAGTTCTTTCAAATGCAGCAAGGATTTACCAAGTGAAGTCTCTTGTCAGTGTGATGTTCATACATATCTACATAGAAAAAGAATACTTACTGTCATGATTTCAAATTCAGTCTCCTTTTATTTTAGTGTTATTCTCTGAATTCAGAATTAAATTGTTCAAGAGGCACTCAGTCTTGACCTCCTCCAAAATATTTGCAATACCTGTCAGTAGCTCTGTAAAGGACAGTCTCTTAGCAGATTCTCAGCATTGAATTCTAGTGTTTGATGAGATTATAATAACACATTGTTCTGGAACAGTCATTCTCAGGTTGCATTTTCTGCATGACAAAAGATAACATCTAGGTTTTAGTTCTTCAACCATAATCTCTTTCTTTTTATATGTTATAAGAGCATAAGTTTCTATGAAGCATTAATGTTTTCAACACATTCCCTTACCAGTATATAAATGATGAAAACATTTGTTCATCTATTTCCAGAAAAAAATCCAGAAAAAATTTCAACAGAAACTTTAAGGTTTTGGCTTTAAGGTTTATCTTGCTTGATCTGATATTTAACTCTGATTATGTGCTATCAAGTCACTTTTTACTCATAGCAAGCACATAGATAAATTTTCTCCACGACTATCCTAACCTATTCTTTGAAGTCTCCCAATGGTGCACTCATTGTCACTATACCTGAATCCATCTACTTTCCTGTGGGTCATGCTCTTCTTGTCTTTCCTTCTACCGTTCCTAGCATTAGAGTCTTTTCCAGAGACTCTTCAGTCTTCACATACTGCGTCTGAAAAAGGATAGTTTGAACCAGTGGTGAAATCTAATTTTTTTTACTACCGGTTCTTTTTTTTTTGTTCAAGTTTTTATTGATTTTTTAATTCCCACCCCCCCCTCTACACATACACAATTCATGAACAGGGTATTGACCATATCTTATCTTACACAATTCAAAATATTCAAATATATTTTCTTAGTTACTGTTGTGTCTTGCCCGCCCTCAGAGCAGCCGGGGCCTTCTTACCTGCTCCCGCACACTGAGGAATGTATGCCTCCCGGTCCCAGTCCTGGCTTCATGCCCACACAAACTGCAGAAGGAGAATCTCCCTGCCCCAGCCCTGACTCCATGCCCAGGCAAACGGAGCAGCTAGACCCCTCCCCCTCCTCCACAGCAGGTGAGCCTGAGGAGGGTTTACTCCCAAGAACAGCTGATTGGTGTGACCCTCGCATCAGAAGATTGGAGAGGCGGAGGCTACAGAGGGAAGGGAGGGGCAGGCCTTAATGAGTGCTGAGTCATGGAGCCACACCCCATGGCCTATATAAAGGAGCTACTTTCTGGCAGTCTCTGAGTCAGGCAAAAGTCAAACTTATCTTGCTGAAGTCACTTACTGGTCTCCTGCCTGCTCTGAGGACTTTGCTAGGACTTTGGGCAGAGCTGCAGAGGCACGCCTGATTCGGATTTCCCGGACCCAGCCGTCAGCGGAGGAGTGGGACACGACATCTTGCCTGACTCCTCACACATCTACAAGATGGATCTGCAACAGCTGGCGCTGATTGTGCAGCAGCTACAAACAGACAACCAGCAACTGCAACAGCAAGTCGCCCAGCTGACTGCTCAACTGGCTGCTGGGAATGCCCCAGCAGTCCAACCTCCTCCTCCTCCTCCTCCTCAGCGCCACAGCCCGCACCGTGCCGGAGAAGTTCTCAGGACGGATGGAGATGTTCCCGCCTTCATGGCCCAGTGCCAGACCTACATGGCAATGCGGCCGGGGACTTTCCAGATGACCGGGCCAGGGTGGCCTTCGTGATGAACCTGTTGTCTGGCCAGGCTGCGAGTGGGCCACGCCTTGGTGCTCAGGGACAGCCCCTTGCTGGCGGACTACCAGGGGTTCTGGGGCACCACGCCTGATGTATGAAGACCCTGTGCGGGCCCAGACGGCTGCCTGGCGCCTCGGAGAGATCCAACAAGGGCCCCGCCCGGGAGTACATCGCGAATTCCGGTTGCTGTGCCATGATTCGACTGGAACGACACGGCACTAGCGGACGTTCAAGAGGGGCCTTCGGAAGAGCTGCAGGACGAGCTGGCTCGGTGGAGGCGCCATGACCTCATTGACCTGGTGCCCTCTGCCTCCGCCCCGACACCCATCTCCAGCAACGCCCGTCCTGTCGCCGCCCGCAACCGTCAAAGACCGTCGCCCTCCCTCGACCCGTGCCGACCCCGTCCCGGGCCACCCCGCGCTTCGTGGCCGCCGCCGAGGAGCCCATGGAGTTAGGAGCGGCCAGGCCTCGCCTGACGGCCCAGGAGCGGAGCCGGAGGCGCCAAGGGGGGCTGTGCTTGTACTGTGGGGGGGCCGGCCATTTCGGTGTCGCATGCCCCAGGAAGCGGGGGGGAGCACGTACGCCCGTCCCCGAATCCCGGCCTGGCCAGTCGGGAAACGGGGCAGGCCCGGCCCAGGGGAAACCCTAGGCCGGGCACGGACCAAGCCCCCGCCAGACATGGCCGACGTGGACCCCGGGCCCCCTCGGCACCTGATTTTGGACACCCGGGTGTGGGTGGGTGACCGGCCGGAAGGGATCCCGGCACACGCGCTGGTAGATTCGGGGGCCACCACGAACTTTATGGACCAGGCCTCGTGGACCATTTTGGTGTCCCTTGGTTCCGTAGACCCTCCGATGAGCGCCGAGACCATCGACGGGAGGGAGCTGGTGGCGGACCCATTAACTTCGCCACGCAGCCCCTTGCGCCCGCCATCGGGGACCACGAGGAGGCGATTCGCTTCACGTGACGGCGGACCTCCACTTCCCAGTGATCCTCGGACTGGCCTGGCTGCGGACGCACGACCCTCAGGTGGCCTGGTCGCGAACGCCATCTCGCTTCCCAGCCTGCAGTGTGTCGACCACATCCGCCACACCTGCGCCCGGCCAGGACGCCTTCACCCGCCGCCGCCGTGCCCCGAGTTGCAGGACTTCGCTGACGCCTTCAGCGAAAAGGAGGCGGACCGCTTACCCCGCACCGCCCCACGACTGCCCGTGGACCTGCAACCCGGCGCCCGCTGCCCACGGGCGCCTGTATTCCATGTCCGAGCCCGAGTTGGCCGCCTCAGGGACTTTCTGGACAAAAATCTGGCCCGAGGGTTCATCCGGCCTTCCAAGTCCCCTCTGTCGGCCCCGGTCCTCTTCGTAAAAAAGAAGACGGGGGATTTGCGCCTGTGTTGCGACTACCGCCGGCTGAACGCCATCACGGTGCGGAATCGCTACCCCCTGCCGCTCATCCCGGAGCTGATGGACCGGCTGCGGGAGGCCTCCATCTTTACCAAGCTCGACCTCCGGGGGGCCTACAACCTGGTGCGGATGCGTGAAGGGGACGAGTGGAAGACGGTGTCGCACCCGCACGGACACTACGAGTACACGGTCATGCCGTTCGGGCTGACCAACGCCCCCGCCGTCTTCCAACATTTTATGAACGATGTGTTCCGGGACATGTTGGATCGGTTCGTGGTGATCTACCTGGACGACATCCTGGTCTACTCCCGGTCCAGGGAAAGTCACCTCCAGCACCTCCGCCTGGTCCTGCAGCGCCTGCGGGAGCACCAGCTCTACGCCAAGCTGGAGAAGTGTTTTTCCTCCGTCGTCCATTGAGTTCCTCGGCACATCCTCTCACCCGAGGGATCGCCATGGACCCGCAAGGTGGAGGCCCTGAGCAGCTGGGAAGCCCCGCCGGGTGAAGGATGTCCAGCGGCTGCTGGGCTTCGCCAATTACTATCGGACCTTCATCCCGGCTTCGCCACGCTGACGGCTCCGCCACCCAGCTCCTTCAGAAGAAGGTCCTGCCCGTGGGGTCCCCGCAGGAGGAAGCCTTCACGGCTCTCAGGAAGGCTTTCGCCACGGAGCCCATCCTGCGACATCCCGACCCGCACCGCCTTCGTGGTGGAGACGGACGCCCAACGCCGCCTCGGAGCGGTGCTGCTACAGGCCCAGGCGGATGGCGGCACTCTTTTCCCGCGCTGCACTACTCGGAAGCTCAACCCTTCCGAGCGCAACTATACCATCTGGGAAAAGGAGTTGCTGGCTATCAAGGCCGCTCGAGGCGTGGCGGCACCACCTGAGGGGCCCGCATCAGGTGGAGGTCCGAACGACCATCGGAACCTCGAACATCTCACCACGGCTCGGAAGTTGAACCAGCGGCAGATCCGTGGTCGCTGTTCTTGCCCGGTTCAACTTCCGCCACCTATATCCCCAGTGGCCACAACCGAGGGCGGACGCCTGTCCCGTAAGCCGGAGTACCTGAGCGCCCAAGACCCTCTTCCTCCACGGACTGTACTGCCGGCGGAAGCCTTGGCCGCCCGGGAACCGGTGGACTAACGGGCCCGGGTGCGAGAGGCGCAGCGCCAAGACGCCTGGTCTCAGCAGCGGCGAGCGGAGGCGGGCCCCACGTCTCCGTCGACATTGGAAGACGACGTACTCAAGTTCCGGGGGCGGTTGTATGTGCCACGGGCCGCCCGTCCTCGTCCTGACCCAGTGCCACGACAACCCTGCCGCGGGCCATTTCGGGTTTTTCAAGACTCTCAACCTGGTAACGCTGGACCTTCTGGTGGCCCGGTGCGCCATGATGTCCATGCCTATGTGACCCCCTGCGTGCCGTGCCGGCAAGCCAAGCCCCCCACGAGGGCCCCTCCCGGTCTCCTCCAGCCCTTGCCGACTCCTGACAGACCCTGGGGGGCGATTTCCATGGACTTCCTGACGGACCTGCCGCCGCCTCGGGTTCACCACGGTGCTGGTGGTGGTGGACATGCTCACCAAGATGGCACACTTCATCCCGTGCCGCTGGCTGCCCACCGCCACCAAGACAGCCCGCCTCTTCTTGCAGCACGCCTTCCGCCTCCACGGCCTGCCGGACAGGGTGGTGTCGGACCGTGGGGTGCAGTTCACGGCCCGCTTTGGAAGAGCCTGATGGCCGCATTGAAGTGCAGGTGTGCCTGTCGTCGGCGCACCATCCGGAGACCGACGGCGGACGGAGAAGATCATTGGCATCCTGGAGCAGTACCTCCGTGCTTCGTGAACCAACAGCAGGACAACTGGGCCGATTACCTGTCCCTGGCGGAGTTCGCATTCAACAACTCCCAACACACCTCCACCCAGACCACCCTGCTCCTGGCCAACTTGGGGTACCATCCGCGCTCTTCCTCTGGCGCCCGGACTCCCGGTTCCCGAGACACAGTCCTTTCTCTCCGAGTTGCACGCGTCCAGCAGATGGTGCGCCGGCAGCTGAATCGGGCGAAGGAGGACTACAAGCGGTCGCCGATCGCTCCCGACGGGCAACACCCCGCTGGTGGTCGGAGACCGCGGTGGCTCTCCACAAAGCATCTCCCGTCCGACCGCCGGCGAAGAAACTGGACCACCGGTTCATCGGTCCGCTCGCCGAGGCGGTCATCAATCCGTGGCCTACCGATTGACCCTGCCGCTCCATGCGGATCCATCCTGCCTTCCATCGGTCCTGCTGGTCCCTGAGGCCCCGCTGCCTCCTCCGCGCCCGGGCGCCACCCGCCGCTGTCGACGAGGACGGGCGGAGGAGTACGAGGTGCACAGCATACGCGACTCCGCTGGCTGAAGGGGCGCCCAATACCTGGTGGCGTGGCAAGGGTACGGGACCGAGTTCACCTGGGTCAATGCCTCCGACGCCCACGCCCGGACCTGGTGCGGGCCTTCCACGAGCAGAACCCGCCCGACCGCATCCCGATCGTCAGCCCCGGGGGAAGGGCCCTGCGGTGAGGGATAGTGTTGTGTCTTGCCCGCCCTCAGAGCAGCCGGGGCCTTCTTACCTGCTCCCGCACACTGAGGAATGTATGCCTCCCGGTCCCAGTCCTGGCTCCATGCCCACACAAACTGCAGAAGGAGAATCTCCCTGCCCCAGCCCTGACTCCATGCCCAGGCAAACGGAGCAGCTAGACCCCTCCCCCTCCTCCACAGCAGGTGAGCCTGAGGAGGGTTTACTCCCAAGAACAGCTGGTTGGTGTGACCTCGATCAGAAGATTGGAGAGGCGGAGGCTACAGAGGGAAGGGAGGGGCAGGCCTTAATGAGTGCTGAGTCATGGAGCCACACCCCATGGCCTATATAAAGGAGCTACTTTCTGGCAGTCTCTGAGTCAGGCAAAAAGTCAAACTTATCTTGCTGAAGTCACTTACTGGTCTCCTGCCTGCTCTGAGGACTTTGCTAGGACTTTGGACAGAGCTGCAGAGGCACGCCTGATTCGGATTTCCCGGACCCAGCCGTCAGCGGAGGAGTGGGACACAACAGTTACAATTTTTGCCAAAAGATTCTTTTTTCATAGTTTTTTATTCATTTCCTACCATTTTCTTGCTCATTTTATTAAAGCACATCTTTTTTCGCCCTCATTTTCTAATTTCTCCATTTTTATTCATATTCATTCCCTCTTATTCCTTTTTTTTTAACTATTTCAATTTTTATCCTTCAAATATTTTCAGGGTTGTCTTTCCTCCATTTCCTTTTCACAGCAATCTTTTCTTCTCCTTTCACTTCTTTTCCTCCCTCCTTTCTTCGTAACGACTTTCTTCTCCTCTCCTACTCCTTCTCTACTTCCCTTCCCTTTCCCCTCCTCCATTCTACTTTCTCCCTATCTAACCTTCTCTCCTACTCTTATTTCCCTTCCCTTCCCTCATCTCCTCTCCTCCTCCCCTCTCCTCTTCCCTTTCTTCTTTCTCTCTCCCTCTTTCTCCTTTCCATCTCTCTCATCTTATCTCTCTCCAATGCTGTATTTATTTTCAATATCTCTAGTGTCCAGACAGCCCCAATTCTCTTATTTATTATACATATTTTTCAAACCTCCTCTCCTATATTTTAAACCTTAACATTGTTTTCATCTTATTCCATTTATATCATGCAGTAAATTAGTACAACTTTCCACCTCTTATTTTCTTAACATTTCTAATCAAAATTCAATACTTATTGTTTTCTTACAACAATGTACATCATTTGCTAACATTTCAATTTTATTCCCTTTTACATCTTAATTTCAATCATCTTCATTTATAAACCATGCTATTCCAAATTTTCTCTGCTGGATTTTCCGTTCTTTTATATATTTAAAATTTGTTTCTTAATCATCAACTTTAATAATAATAACAGAGTTGGAAGGGATCTTGGAGGTCTTCTAGTCCAACCCTCTTCCCAGGCAGGAAACCCTACACCATTTCAGACAAATGGTTATCCAACATTTTCTTAAAAATTTCCAGTGTTGGAGCATTTACAACTTCTGCAGGCAAGTTGTTCCACTGATTAATTGTTCTAACTGTCAGGAAATTTCTCCTTAGTTCTAAGTTGCATCTCTCCTTGATTAGTTTCTACCCATTGCTTCTTGTTCTACTCTCAGGTGCTTTGGAGAATAGTTTGACTCCCTCTTCTTTATGGCAACCCCTGAGATATTGGAACACTGCTATCATGTCTCCCCTAGTCCTTCTTTTCATTAAACTAGGCATACCGAGTTCCTGCAAGGCGTTCTTCATATGTTTTAGCCTCCAGTCCCCTAATCATCTTTGTTGCTCTTCTCTGCACTCTTTCTAGAGTCTCAACATCTTTTTTACATCGTGGCGACCAAAACTGAATGCAATATTCCAAGTGTGGCCTCACCAAGGCATTATAAAGTGGTATTAACACTTCACGTGATCTTGATTCTATCCCTCTGTTTATGCAGCCCAGAACTGTGTTGGCTTTTTTGGCAGCTGCTGCACACTGCTGGCTCATATCTAAATGGTTGTCCACTAGGACTCCAAGATCCCTCTCACAGTTACTACTATTGAGCAAGGTACCACATATCCGGTAACTGTGCATTTTGGTTTTTTGGCCTAAATGTAGAACCTTACTTTTTTCACTGTTGAATTTCATTTTGTTAGATAGGGCCCAATGTTCTAGTCTGTCAAGATCTTTCTGTATCTTAAGCCTATCTTCTGGAGTGTTGGCTATTCCTGCCAGCTTGGTGTCATCTGCAAATTTGATGAGTTCCCCATCTATCCCCTCGTCCAAGTCATTGATGAAGATGTTGAAGAGTACTGGGCCCAAAACAGAGCCTTGGGGTACTCCACTGCATACTTCCCTCCATGTGGATGTAGTTCCGTTGAGGACTATACGTTGAGTGCGGTTGGTCAGCCAATTACGAATCCATCTGGTGGTGGTGCTGTCTAACCCACATTTTTCTACTTTATCTAGTAGTAGGTTATGATCGACTTTATCAAATGCTTTACTGAAGTCCAAGTAAATTATATCGACAGCATTCCTCTGGTCCACTAATTTTGTCACTTTCTCAAAGAATGCAATAAGATTAGTCTGGCATGATCTGTTTTTGACAAACCCATGTTGGCTTTTGGTTATTACTTTGTTTGCTTCTAGGTGTTTGATGATTCGTCGCTCTTTTCCAGAATCTTTCCTGGTATTGAGGTTAGGCTGATAGGTCTGTAGTTTACTTTAATTCTTTCTAATTCCATGTATTGTCAAACACACATAAAAAAAGGAAGCAAGTCTATCACTACTTTAATTTCTTTTCTTCTATTCATTTTTCTCCTACTTCTAACCGTTTTCTTCCAGTCTCTCCCAGATCCCATATCTTAATATTTTTCTCCCTTTCTCCCCTTCTTTCATCTTCTTCTTTCTCCCTTTCTTGCTTCCTCTTTTCCACTTTTCTCTGACTTTTATTCTTTTGATGTCCCCCCTCAGTTTTTCTCTATTTCCTCCTCTTCTCTTTATTCTATCACAGCTAATCCCAGTGTAATCATCTGTTTTTTTCACTGTTTTTTCCCTTTTAATTCTCCTTCTCAATCTTTTCTTTTTCCCACCTTTTTTAAGGTTTTTTTCCCTCTTTCCATTTTTATTTTTTCACTATCAATCCCAATATGATTTCTTTTCCAGCATTATATCTCATAATTTCCTCATCTTCTCTTTTTTTTATTTTTAAGCTACAATTCTGCTTGTTTGTTTCCATTAATAGACTCTCAGACCATCTGAAGCATCTCCCATAATTCCTCCCAATTTTCCATATTTTCAACTCAAGGAGAAAAACTTTTTAAATTTATTTATCTTCATTTGTATATAGTCTAAATTCAAATTTATTATTTTAACTTAATCCAAATTCAAGTCCATATAATATCTCTTTTCTTCTTTTCTTCTTTGTTTCTGGAAAAGTCCAAATCAAATATATTTGTAAGCTATTTCAATTTAAGTCTTTATCGGTTCCACTTCCCCCCCTTTTTTTTTTACAATCGCACGACAGCTGTTGAAAACACCCCCTCCTCCTGATTTTCCCAAGATGATCTGAGTAATGTGATACTTTCTTTCCTCCAGCAGATGTCTCTTTCCAATTCACAAATGCTTCAGCAACAAAATGTCACTTGAACCCAGAAAATTTATTACTTCTATCTTATCCTTTTGTTAGCAGTCAATGTTTCCCTTCAATTTTCTGTCCCTTTTAGTATTTGATCTCTTCCAAAGCCAAATTTAAATTCAGATGGAAAATCCTTTTTGTGGCTTTAATTACAAAGTTCTGCTTTACTTTTCTTTTTCTTCTATTTGTACTTCCGCATGCCACTTTAACCACTGCTTTCAAATTAAAGACTTCTTTTAAGCTGTAATAAGTTTTCTTCTTACCTATAAGTTGGCAAGTCATTTTCCCGGTAAGAATACTCCATTCAATCGCCTCTCCTGCTCCGATCTCTTAGTGTGGCCACCCCAGCTTGTGACAACTCTAATGATTGTCTTCCCATGCTACAGAGTCGAAGGCTAATATCGGCGCTCCAGGGAATTTGCCGCTTCCCTGTTCACGCCGATCTGTGCTTCCCTTCTTCGCTGTCTCTCCAAGACAGCTATGGTCCATAAAGGATCCCCTAAATCGCTGGGATATTGGAGTTCCTCCGGAGCTCTGGAAAATCACCATCCTGCAGCGACGTTGGCCACGCCTCCCTCCTCTTTTTACTACCGGTTCTGTGAGCATGGCTTGGTGGGTGTGGTATGGTTTGGTGGGCGTGGCTTGTGGGTGTGGCAGGGGAAGGATACTGCAAAATCTCCATTTCCACCCCACTCTAGGGGAAGGATACTGCAAAATCCCCATTCCCACCCCACTCTGGGGCCAGCCAGAGGTGGTATTTGCAGGTTCTCCAAACTACTCAAAATTTTCACTACTGGTTCTCCAAACTGCTCAAAATTTCCACTACTGGTTCTCCAGAACCTGTCAGAACCTGCTGTATTTCACTCCTGGTTTGAACCTGATTATTTGTGCCTCGAGTGAGAACTCTTAATTAATTTGTTCAGTGATCCATAGGTTTGTTTTCTTGGCTGCCCATGATATTCTCAGAAGATTTTTCCAACACCAAAGTTCAAAGTCACTAAAACTCTTCCAATCCTGCTTCTTCAAAGTCCAAATTTCACCTCCATAGAACATCATAGGGAATACCATGACTTGCACAATACTGATCTTTGTAAGTATAGACTCTTCATGGCATTTGAATATCTTTGCCAAGGCTTTCATAGCAAGTGCCACTCTGCAGCAAATCTCTTGACTTCTTGTTCATTTACCACTGTTCCAGTGGTGGGTTCTAACCAGTGTTACCACTGGTTCGCTTCGTGCATGCACTTTGTGCACAATCACTTTGCACGTAATCGGCGCCAAACTTGAGGTTTGTGCAAGTGCAATGACTGGCTGAACAGCATTGCAATCTGTTCTGCTGTGCCATTCAGCTGGGCTAAAAACAGAGGAATAAAGATAGGTATAGTTCAGGAGCGGGCGGAGGGAACCAGTTTGCTGTAACTTCAATATCTCCACTCTCCTGAACCAGGGAGAACTGGTAGCAACCCACCACTGTATTGTTCCTGGTTGATCCTGAAAAGTAGAAGCTATCCACCATTTGAATGTCTTCATTGTCAATTGTAGGGCTGGTTGTTGTACCCGTCATAATTATTTTTTCTTCTTTAAATTTAATTTTACTCCCGTTTTTACTGTGCTTTTGGCTTTTAGTAACTTGCAGATCCTTTGCATTTTCATCTTTCAGGCTAATATGATGAGCACTTCCCTTAATACATATATTGTATATTCAGCACATAAACTGAATATACACAATGTAAGCCGCCCTGAGTCTTCGGAGAAGGGCGGGATATAAATGTAAATTAAAAAAAACCTGAATAAATAATTATAAAGTGTGGAGGCTTGTTGAACTCCTGTGCCAATCTAGAACCAAAATGTTTTGCCATGTTGTGTCCTTATTGTGGCTTGCTGACTGCATGTAAGTTTTTCATAAGGACATTAAAATGTTATGGGATTCCCATTTTTCTAAGCCCTTTTTGCAGACATAATTGACACAATCAAAGGCTTTTCTATTAATCAGCGAAGTACTTGTAGACTTCTTTTGATATTTTTGGCTTTCTCAATTATGCAGGGTGCATTGGTGATAATGTTTCATGTTTGTAGCCTTTCTAAAGCCAGCTTGGATATCTGGCATCTCTTTTTTCATTTAAGGCTCTAATTTACATTTTTTTTAATTTGCATTTTTATCCCGCCCTTCTCCGAAGATTCAGGGCGGCTTACACTATGTTAGCAATAGTCTTCATCCTATTTGTATATTTATATACAAAGTCAACTTATTGCCCCCAACAATCTGGGTCCTCATTTTACCTACCTTATAAAGGATGGAAGGCTGAGTCAACCTTGGGCCTGGTGGGATTAGAACCTGCAGTAATTGCAGGCAGCTGTATTAATAACAGACTGTCTTAGCAGCCTGAGCCACAGAGGCCCTGTGATCTTAGCATTATTTTGCTAGCATGTGAAATTAAGGGTAATTGTGATGGTTATATCTCCTTGTTTTGGTATTGGGATAAAGATTGATTACTTTTTCCACAAAGTTGGTCTGGAAAAATATCAAAAAGCTCTAATGTTTGCTTGACATTAGATTCACTTTTTAAAAAAATAAAAAATAAGTGAATAGATTTTAGACAATTTAACTTATAATTTAGACTGATTTAATCTTAAACTAGATTTCATCTAATGTGAGGCAGTTCGGATCTGCCACGATCCAGCGATAGTGAACATGGCTGGATATGCTCAATACTTGGAAAACAAATAAAAGTCTGTACTTTTAGAGATAGGGACTGCTGCTTCATTTGTACAAGTGAATTTGCACTCTGCTAATAAATTGAGCTTACCTAGAAGTGGCATCTATTCAACAGAATATAAATCGATGCACTGAAATCAGATAACATTAAATAAAATCATGTCAAACTGCAGTGGGATAGCCTTAAGGAATAGAATACACCATAAGTGGCCAACTCTATCAAAACATGAGAGCAAGCTCTGCTTTTCCATTGCAGTTATCATTTAGTTGTTAGTAACAGAAATCGTATAAAGTAGGTGACAGATAGACAACAGACAGATTTTAAAACTGTTTTAAATATTTCATAGTTTCTAAAACACCTAGTTATCCTTTTCAATTTTCCCTTTTTTATAGTCATCTGATTCCCTAATATCTTAACATTTTCTATGCATTACTAGAAGTTGCTATCATTGCATGAAGCTAACAGAAAGGTTATATTGAAAGGCTACGTAGGGAGGAAAACAGAAAAGATTGTTGTTGACATTTGGGAGAAAGGAAATCTCCCAAACTTCTTTCAATAACTTTCTTCAGTTTAGTAATGTTTGGCTTCAGCACTTCTGGCTATGTAGGTATGCAACAATTTCTGATGTTATTGGCATACTGGCTGTATATACATTTTTTTTAAAAAAAAGTTTGCAGTTGGATTGATTTCAAAGATAAAAACTAGGCATGAAACTTTATGAACTGTTTTTTATCACATTTAATTTTTATGGCTAGATTTTGATTTTCTTTTACCGTGTTTGTTTTCAATATTGCATTCTCTAACAATTTCTTGGGTAGGATTTTGTTAGCAGCAGCAATAACAACATTGCAGTTCTTTCTTCCTAAAATTTTCTTCTTCTTAAATAAAAGTTGTTATAAGTTGGAGCAACTTAGTTGACAGCCATTATTCTTATCACAATCTTCCACTCTTAGTGATGCCACAGGTTTACAATCATCGCAAGACACTGTAGGAAAAGTGGAAGTTATCACAGATAAGGTTTAGAATATTTGGAGAAAATGTGGTAAGGTGTTCCCTGCCTCCTTCCCTAAAACCTACCTTGCATAAGTAAATTCACTTTGGTAATTTCCATCTAGAAATAGTTATAAAATTAGAATTATACCAAAAAAAATTTACCATATTGTTTCACAAATTTTGTCTTGAGATATTTAAATTGAGATATTTCTTCAACTCAAAATACACTGTTTGATCACCAGGGTTTCACATATATATGCAAAATATGTATGCCATTGTAGTATGCAATAAGTTAATTTCATGGTGGGGATTTTACAATATGATGCATACTTAGAATTTGCTGCTATTTCTGCTTATTTCAAATTGTCAGAGTAAAATGAATCACTGCAAAACATCTGGGAGAACAAATGGGACACTTTTTAAAATATATACAGTAGTGCATTCTGTGTTTATCACCAGATTTGTGAATGATTTGTACAGAAGTTATTTTGAAGGAAGTACAATCATTCTAGTTCTTCTTGATTTCTCAGTGGGTTTTGATATCATCAGTTATGGTATCCTTCTTGACTGTCAGTGAAGATTGGAAGTAGAGATACCATATTAAAGTGGTCTCCATGGTCACGTTCAGTCACTGTTGATAGGAAGAAACAGGCTGAGCCCAATTCTCCCCTTTTTTGCAAAGGGCCTCAGGGTATAATGCTCTCCCCATTTAATTTCTACATGATGACACTGGGTTAGATCATCTATCAGTTCATGATCAGCTATACTGAAGATAATCAGTTATACAACTCATTCCTAGGATAGCCAAACAACACTACTGAAATTGTATCTTATTGCCTGGAGGCTAAGAGATGCTGTGTGGCTGTAAGAGGTACGAACAAGCTTAAATTCAACTCTGACAATATTGAATGGTTGTTTGAAACTCCTGATGTTGAGCATCTTCTATTTCTGATCTGAATTGCATTATCCCATTCTAATCTTGTCTGGATGTCCTCCTTTATATGAAGATCCTTCTTGAAGAGCAGGTGGCAGCTTGGCCAGGGTGGCCTTTGCACACATTCACCTTATGTGCCAGTTGTATACTTTTGCAGACTATAATGTTCTTATGGTTACTTGTTCTTGGTCACCTTGCAGATGGACAATTACAATGTGCTCTACATGGGGAACCTTGAAAATTATTTAGGAGTTACAGCTGCACAGAAGTCAGCAGCACAAGCAATGATGGCAAGATAGGTCATAGTCATGTAACACACATTTTCCATGAACTGCAATGGTTTCTAGTGCAGCGGCACCTATTGATACCCATGTGTAATTCAAGGTGTTAGTTGTCAGCTTTAAATCCCTAAATGGCATAAGACCTAGATATTTGAGTACTCTCTGTCTCCATGGTTTCTGCCCACCTGAAAGATCGGGCAGAATTGGCTTTCTTTCTACAATGTCATGTAGCAGATTTCTGTCACAGCACATATCCTTTGGAACAGCTTCCCCCGCCCCCAAATTTGAATCATCTCCACTTTACCAGTCTTTAAAAAGCATCAAAAACCTGGTTCTTTCCCAGTTAGGGTGGCCTTTTATCTGTTTTTATCCCTGAGGTTGGGGGAGAAATTTTCCTGTTGTTACCTCAGGGTGGTGCTATTTTTTTGGCTTGTTGTATTATTATGGTTTTATATATAACTGCTTTTGCATTTAACTTAATTAAACTGCCCAGAGTCATTAGAGTTCATATTTTATTAAATAATAATTGAAAATGTGTCTTAATGTATGCTTTACTTATTTTTAGGTCCTAAACCCCATGGGATAAATGGAGGATCATTATTAACACACATGGCATGAAAACTATTTTTCATGTCAGATAGATATATAGATAGAGAGCTCTCTGTATATCAGTGGTGAAATGCTACCGGTTTGTTCTGGTTTCGGAAAACCGGTAGTGATAAAAACTACCGGTTCAGCCAAACCAGTAGTAAAAAGCATGCTTTAAAAAGGTTAAAAAAAGGTTCTGATGATCACGCGGCACAGCTGTCAATCAATCAGCTGTGCCACATGATCGTCAAGTAGGTAGTTAAAAATGCTTTAAAAAAGCAAAAAAAAAAAAAGGGTTCCAACAATCACAGCTGTGTCATGCGATCATTGGAACCATTTATTTTACTTTTTTAAAGCATGTTTTTTACTACTTGTTCTGGCAAATAGATAGTAAAAATGTTTTTAAAAAGTAAAAAAAAGGTTCCAATGGTTGCACGGCAGAGGTGTGATCGTCGGAACCTTTTTTTACTTTTTTAAAGCCTTTTTTTATTACCAATTCAGGTGAATAGATAGTAAAAAATGCTTTAAAAAAGTAAAAAAAAAAGTTGGCCATGACCACCCAGTCACATGACACCCCCCCCACCAAGCCACACCACAGAACCAAAAGCAACAAATTTTACACTTCACCACTGCTGTATTTGTGTGTGTGTGTGTGTGAGAGAGAGAGAGAGAGAGAGAGAGAGAGAGAGAGAGAGAGAAAGAGAGAGAGAGAGAGAGAATTGTTTTTTAAAAATTATAACAACATCTGTGATTTTCAAACTTTTGGAATTTACTTTTGATTGAGAGAGATATCTTATTTACTGGCTCTGGCATTTCATTCTATGCAAGAAATAGCTGGGGGAATTTAAAATCAATATGACTGTCCTAGACAGCACTACTGACCCTCACACTGTAATCATTCAGTGATGGATTATCTTCTGCAAACATAATAACTTTTACAACTGCAGTCATAATTAAAATCTTACAGCCAAATTATAACTCCATGTTGAACTATACTCTTGAGTTTTCATTTACTGCTTTGTCCATAATTATTTTAATGTGTTATTTGATTCTGCTCTAAATCCATCATCTTAGATTAAATGACTACCTCATCATGGTGTCCACTGTGCACTTTTCAATATGTGTATGTGACATCTCTATTAGAATATTATGCTATGCAGTTATTTCATTTAAAATGACTACAAGATGGAGCCTCTAACCTGTCTAAATAAAAGCCTCAGTGCAAATGCATTTCCTTTCAATATTTTTCCTAACTATATATAAAATATCATTTCTATTGAATATTATCCAATTTTTATATTAATAAAGAATAAAAAAGGAGACAATCATTTTAGAGACAACATTATCCCACTAAACTGAATATATATATATATATATATATATATATATATATATATATATATATATATATATATATATATATATATATATGTATGTATGTATGTATATATATATATATATATATGTATGTATGTATATGTATGTATGTATATGTATGTATATATATATATATATATATATATATATATATATATGTATGTATGTATGTATATGTATATATATATATATATATATATATATATGTATGTATATGTATGTATATATATATATATATATATATATATATATATATATATATATATATATATATGTAGGTCTTTGGTTTTTCGGGTTTTCTCTCACGTAAAATTGGAAGTGTCTTGGCAACGTTTCGACGAAGTCTCATTCGTCATCTTCAGGCTTCAGCTTCGTGCTTCTGGGAGCAAGTGTATATATACACAATATAATTATATTATATATATAATTATATATATAATATAATTATAATAATATAATAATAATAACAGATTTAAGTATCTTCAGATTTACTTTGAATGGTATGTTTAACCTTCTACCCAACTATTTTAGTTTAAAATATACATAGTACTAACAATAGATGTTCTTTATTATAAAGCAATCTATGAAGAAGAATTATGGAAAAGAAGGCATGAATATATTGAAACAATATGTCATAAAAACACTTGTGCTGCTTTAGTCTAGAGTAGACTAAAATATGGTTGGGTTATTTGTTGGTTTACAGATGTCACTCCAGGTATAGTTTTAGTGTATTGTGTGAACCACGCCATCACACTAAACTATGTTATGATTTATTGGATTGGTCCTGTTATGTTATATGATAGAGCAATTGGGTTTTTTGATGCTTTAGAACCTAGCAATAGATCTGCTATGTAGATTATAATACAGATAGTAGAAAGAAATAAAAAGATGAAATTGAAACATAGGTAGTGTTGAGTTTGTGAAATAAGGAGGCAGGAGACAGATAGTAAAAATGCTTTAAAAAGCATCAAAACCTGGTTCTTTCCCAGTTAGGGTGGCCTTTTATCTGTTTTTATCCCTGAGGTTGGGGGAGAAATTTTCCTGTTGTTACCTCAGGGTGGTGCTATTTTTTTGGCTTGTTGTATTATTATGGTTTTATATATAACTGCTTTTGCATTTAACTTAATTAAACTGCCCAGAGTCATTAGAGTTCATATTTTATTAAATAATAATTGAAAATGTGTCTTAATGTATGCTTTACTTATTTTTAGGTCCTAAACCCCATGGGATAAATGGAAGCTCATTATTAACACACATGGCATGAAAACTATTTTTCATGTCAGATAGATATATAGATAGAGAGCTCTCTGTATATCAGTGGTGAAATGCTACCGGTTTGTTCTGGTTTCGGAAAACCGGTAGTGATAAAAACTACCGGTTCAGCCAAACCAGTAGTAAAAAGCATGCTTTAAAAAGGTTAAAAAAAGGTTCTGATGATCACGCAGCACAGCTGTCAATCAATCAGCTGTGCCACATGATCGTCAAGTAGGTAGTTAAAAATGCTTTAAAAAAGCAAAAAAGGTTCCAATGGTTGCACGGCAGAGGTGTGATCGTTGAATTTTTACTTTTTAAAGCCTTTTTATTACCAATTCAGGTGAATAGATAGTAAAATGTTTTTAAAAATTATAACAACATCTGTGATTTTCAAACTTTTGGAATTTACTTTTGATTGAGAGAGAGAGAGAGAAAGAGAGAGAGATGGTCTATAACCTCCCTTCTTCAATTCCTGGGTCATCTAAATCCAGGAGGGCTTTGTGTTCCTCCACGAGGCCGCAGCCTCCGCCCATGGTCTATAACCTCCCTTCTTCAATTCCTGGGTCATCTAAATCCAGGAGGGCTTTGTGTTCCTCCACGAGGCCGCAGCCTCCGCCCATGGTCTATAACCTCCCTTCTTCAATTCCTGGGTCATCTAAATCCAGGAGGGCTTTGTGTTCCTCCACGAGGCCGCAGCCTCCGCAATTGTACTAATTTTTTCGTAATGCCCTCCCGGAAAATCATCAATCCCTCTGGCATCAGCCATCTGAAGCCCACTCCTTCTGGTACAATTTGCTTGATAAAAGTAATATTTCTTTCTCATTTCACGACCTGTCTGGGAATCTGCCTCAGAATGGCTATCTCCTGCCCCTATAAGTCAGTGCCCCACTCCTATGTTTTCTGTATATTTTCATACTGCATGTAGAAAGACAAGCAATTCAGAAATTACCATTGTGACTAAGCAGAAATCAGCCCATGGTTGTAAAAAATATGACTCAGTTCCAATCAATAAAGAGCTTTAGGTCCTGCAGCCTTTTCTCACGGCAGGACATGAAGTGGTCTATTGTAAAAGACATGACTTTCATGACTTTGCTTAAATCTTTTCATACCTCTCCGAGACCAGCTGGGGAATGAAGATGAGATGCTTTCTGTCTTGTGTATGGAGTCTGCCTTATTTAAACTTGCCTCCAGTGCCATCTGTGTCCCTTTAATTGTCACCGGCCATCTGTCTCAGGGAACCTCCCTAGTATTCTCAGTTTATAGAATCATTGGCCTCCAATAGTTGATGCCAAAATGTGAATTATGTTAAAAAATTAATAAGCAGCATTGTTAGAAAAAGGATACTTATTTTCCAATTAAACCCCAAATCTTTGTTCTTTTTAAAAAACTTTATTTACTTTACTGAAGGTATGGGAAAAAATATAGAAAGTGCAAACATCTGCCACTCACTATCAAAAAGAATACAAAAACAGAGAAGAAAAATAGAAAACATAATTGATAACAAACAATAACAAAACAGAAAATAGGAAAAAGATAAACAATCTAAATATGAAGCCAATATATCTAATATGAAATAGTATGTAAAGATCTCAACTTTAAAAGAGAATAAAACTATTTCTCCAGCAGTTGGTCTCTGACCTTTGCCATTTAAAAAAATTTCAAAATCCTCAGGCAAGCACAGTATCCTTATAATTTCCTCCGGATCCACCAGGGGCACTCACAGGAGCAACGAGTCCAGAGTACAGTTAATCAACCAGGAAGCAAGGAAGTGATGTCATCAAGATTCTCATAGTGAAGGCGGAAGCTGGACGCCACCATTGTTCCCCAGAGGAGGGGGGCCTCAAACCTCCTCCTAAATTTCTCCATCACCTCTTCTCCAGAGCTCCACAAAACCGTAATCTTGTTATTTTAAGTTCTCCTCTCCAAAGTGATTCAGATTCTTCCAGTCGCAGGGGAGAAAACCCCCGCACCGGAATACTCCACCACATTTGCCGATATTCCTTCCTCTTCATTCCTCAATTCTTCTCCGTTCCTGTTCACCACCAGGCTGCTGCAATTATAAATCCAAAGCCCGGGCACAGCGCCCAGGCGACGACCAAAGTAATGGCCGGCCTGTAGCCTCCGAACCCGCCGAGCCTAGGACGCGCCAGCATCGGTCCCCCAGTCCTGTATATCGGCTGGGAGACCCTGGTGAGCCGTCGTCGCGGCAGGTGTCCTTTTCGAACACCTGGCCCCTGCCTCGGCGGCGGCCGGATTCGGACACTGGAGGCAGGAGACAGGACTTCAGTGACAACAGCTCTTAAGTTTATTGTGAGAACCCAGCAACTGGAATAGGAGAACAGTCCTCCTTATATAGCAGTTGGGCTGAGGCACCAGGCAATTAGAAACATGCTTTTTCCCACCCAAATTTCCCTCCAAGAATTCAAATACATAACAGGTAGTGGGCAATTAGCAAGAACTACCTGATTGTTAAATACAGTCAGATATTTTTTTTATTACAAATCCATATGTATTTCAAAAATTACAGTTATACTTCCATGGAATCTATTTGTAATCTATATCCAAACCTGACACTGACCAGTACCAAACAGATCTACCAAAATATATTCAACCTCAGGAATCTGAGGCTAACTGTTCAGTTTCACTTACATCTACGTGACATATTCTTCATCCTGGTGTAATTTTGCTCTTTTCCTAAGGCCATACTTGGAATTCTGTGTGTAGTTCAATTCAAAATGATTTTGTGTAACTAGAAACTGCACAAAAGATTAATCAAAATGATCAGAAGATAGGATCAACAAAGAAAAAGGTACATCACTTATTCTTTTTTTAACTTGGAGAAAAGATGACACAAAATGGACATTTACCAGCATGTCTAATAGGCAGTTCAATATTATTCAAATACAATAAACACTGAGAGCTTTTGCCAATAATTCTTTTTCATATGCAAGTTTCTCAAATAAATGCCGTTTTTCATGAGACAGTCATGCTTCCATTTATTTAATAGCAGTGTTTGGTTAGATGGATTGGTGTGCTTATGTTTTATTCTAGGCCTCATGTTAACAGACATATAGAATTAGGAACTATATTAATGTGACATGTGGTTAGCTATATCTAATTACTCATGCAAGCTTTCTGTCTCCCTGAGTAATTCTGTATATTTTCATACTGCATGTAGAAAGACAAGCAATTCAGAAATTACCATTGTGACTAAGCAGAAATCAGCCCATGGTTGTAAAAAATATGACTCAGTTCCAATCAATAAAGAGCTTTAGGTCCTGCAGCCTTTTCTCACGGCAGGACATGAAGTGGTCTATTGTAAAAGACATGACTTTCATGACTTTGCTTAAATCTTTTCATACCTCTCCGAGACCAGCTGGGGAATGAAGATGAGATGCTTTATGTCTTGTGTATGGAGTCTGCCTTATTTAAACTTGCCTCCAGTGCCATCTGTGTCCCTTTAATTGTCACCGGCCATCTGTCTCAGGGAACCTCCCTAGTATTCTCAGTTTATAGAATCATTGGCCTCCAATAGTTGATGCCAAAATGTGAATTATGTTAAAAAATTAATAAGCAGCATTGTTAGAAAAAGGATACTTATTTTCCAATTAAACCCCAAATCTTTGTTCTTTTTAAAAAACTTTATTTACTTTACTGAAGGTATGGGAAAAAATATAGAAAGTGCAAACATCTGCCACTCACTATCAAAAAGAATACAAAAACAGAGAAGAAAAATAGAAAACATAATTGATAACAAACAATAACAAAACAGAAAATAGGAAAAAGATAAACAATCTAAATATGAAGCCAATATATCTAATATGAAATAGTATGTAAAGATCTCAACTTTAAAAGAGAATAAAACTATTGCTCTAAAGCATTATGAATTCTGTTTCAAGGGGGAGCATTAATTTATAATTAGTAAAAAAAAATTGCCTTTGCAATACCCTTGTCCTGAATCAAATCCTTAATGTCCAGAGTAATAGTTCTGTTCCAATTTCTCAAAATCATTATCTTTGCTGTTCCCTGCACCCAACAAAGCCAAATTAAAATTAAATCCCACATTTTGAAGTATAATTTAATGTAATATTAACTTCTTTTACGTTAAAAAAATGCTGATAAACTTAAATGCTATATATTAAAATATTTTTCCAGAAGAATATAAATAGCACACAAGACCAAATCATATGAGTCAATGATCCCTCAGTAATCCTCATTTTTCTGTTTTTATAGGATGACTAAAGGATACAGGTTGGAAGAAGACAATGTCACAAAGCTTTCATGCATTATCTAAAGATAGCAAATCTTCCTAGGTATCTTTTTTTATATACTGATATGGCCTTACATAATGCTTTGAGGTAACTTTTAAATTTTGGAGGGACAATCTCCAACCAACTTTAATTAACAGTACAGATTATGAAAGTATAATCAGGGACTACCAATGAATCATGAGCCCCAGTCAAGTAAACTGTAGAAAAATTACAAAACGGCTGACCATTTTTCCTGGTCCTATTAATTTTGATAAATATTAACATCTGTTTTAACAGAAACAGGAACACCAGTGCATTGCAAAAACAATAATATAGGTATTAGATTACCCGTGTTGTAGGAATGTGCAACAACAACAAAATTAACAGTTGTTGTTTTTTAGGTTTCCAGCAATTTGAAAGTATTTTGGGGAGAGAAAATGTTAATACAGATTGTTGTTAGAGTAGATTAAACTGGTAAAATCTATTTGATCTTTCAGTGAAACTTGAATGTATTGCACTAAAAAGAAAATAAAAAAAATTGTAAATGGACTCAATAATGTATACACTTCAAAATTATAATTTGCAATTCATTAAAGTTATTCTATTAGAAAAGTTCCTTTTCTGCTCAATGTTAACTAATGATGGCAAAAAAAGGTGCTTGATTAATCAATATTAGAGTGTATTCTGAAACTTTTAATGGCCACAACTGCCCTCAAAAATTTCATAGTCTATGTACCGTGTTTCCCTGAAAATAAGACCCTGTCTTATATTTTTTTGAACCCTGAAATAAGCACTTGGCCTTATTTCCATGCACTCAAAAGTCCGATTAGGCTTATTATCAGGGGATGTCTTATTTTGGGGAAAACAGGGTATGTGGAAATATAACTATAGCCTGGAAAGATTCAGTTTACTGACTATTCTCCAACAGAAGTCTTCTAGGCATGCATCTACATGCCTTAAAGCAGGGGTGTCAAACTCACATCATCACGGCAGCATCACATGATGTATTGAGACTTTCCCCCCTTCACTAAATGGGGCATGGGCGGGGCCAGTATGTGATGCATCCGGCTCACGGGCCAGAAGTTTGACAGCCCTGCTTAAAAGGATATCGGAAGGCTTTAAATGTGCCCAGACTTACAGCATAGAGTAGGGTTTCTAGATCATTTTTAGCAAGTAATGAAATTGCCCAAATTTATCATGACACAACCAGAATTGCTTAATTTGAATTTATTTGTCATAGAACTATGTCATTTCTGTATGCATCAGACAAGCACCAAGGAGAATCTCCGTACCTTCTGAAAGCACGGAGAATGACAATGGCCTGGGTCTTAAAGGAGAGGACGATATCCCTTATTTACAACTTGCTCCCTGTTGTTGATAGTTGCAAAGTCGTGTCCAACCCATCGCAACCCCATGGACAACGTTCCTCCAGGCCTTCCTGTCCATTTAAGAATTTGCTCTCTAATATGACCCAATCTTCAGTTTCTCATATTAGCCTTCTAGAGATTCTCATTTAATTATTTCTTACAGCACATGTTAGGATAAATTATCTAGTGGTCTGCCTCTGGCCTTCATCTTCAGATGTGATGAAAAACTAAATATGACTTTCATTGTAAGACTTCACTTTCCTTCACTTCTTCTTCCATGGAGTAGGGAACACTCAATTCTATCTTGACATTTTATCATGGAGCAATCACATCATGTTCCTGGTTGACACCCAGTTGGGGAAAGCTGTTGCAAGGGATCATGATTATCCCATCAAGGATTCTGGAGTAAAATGCCCTCCAGCATTTTATAAGCAAGTTCTGAACAGAAGAAACACGACTTTATGTACATGTTCATTTATCAGGAGAAAAACTACAAACTCTTGCCTGGGGTGGCTTGGTTTTTTTAACCGCAGGCTTTAGGCATTATGATGGGTTGCATTTGGTCTCTGCAATAAGCAAAGTTGTGTCAGCTGCTTGAAATTAAACCCCACCTTCCTATTGGGTTAGTGTAGCAAGGAAATATTGACAGAGAAACTTACAAACAGCTTTCCAGGTGCCACAGCTTTCATGTGTTCTGTTGATGACAGTAAAAGATGAAATATTCCATGAAATTAAGGTCAAGTTTTACATTGCACTAATTGTTTTTCTTTTTTTCATCACACCTGCAGGGGACTCAAGATGAAGTGGAACTTTTAAATGAAGAGTAAAGGGCTTTAACCTCTCATTCTGCTACTTATGAAACCAATCCAGAATGGGAATATACATGCTTACAATTGTAAAACAATGTAGAACTGATCTGAGGAAAGAATGAGAGAGTTGTTAAGGGGGGACTGCAGAAAAGAGACACAGTCCTATTACAGAGGAAAGCATGAGAAACAAACTCAAAATAACTCGTTTGATTGTATTTTGCAGAAGATGGAGCAAAGCTCAAAAAGACATTCAAGATTCTCTTATTCTACTTACTACCATAAAGAACATCCAAGCCTCAATGGCTGTTTCTTGACTTGGTCTAATTCAAAGGGCAAACAATAATGGATAATTTGGCCTCTTGGATTCAGTTCATGCAAACTGGCTGTTGTTTTTAGTTCTTCTAAGACTTCCTCTGAACCCTTTGCCCTAACTCTATGTATGCACCCTCTTCAAGCAGCTGAAATACTTTTTCTACATCTTTCAGAGGGACCCTTTATGATGGGATGCCAGTATACTGGGCAGTTTAGAGAGATTCACATTTATATTAGGTTGAAATATCATTTCAGGCTTTTTTTGGGTGTGGGATGGAAAGGAGATGGAATAAACTTGTGCCATCACTCTGCTGAACATCAAATTACCACAGACAACATCCTTAGACAGGTATTTACTCATGTAGCATGACTGCCTTGTTATTATCCTTCTCATCTTTTTTACTACCTTCTCCATTGGTATCTTATGATTATATACGTCATTATTTGTATGTACACTGAGAGCTTATGCACCAGAGATAAATTCCTTGTGTGTACACTTGGCCAATAAAGCATTCTATTGTATTCTGAACATTTTACCTAGCTTCCTTGCTTTGCAAGTACAGAAGATAAGATAATGGGAACAGATTGATTTTGTATAAAGAGATGTAATAGTGACAGAGTTGGAAGGGACCTTCCAGGTCATCTAGTCCAAACCCCTGCTCACGCAGGACACCTGTACTAGAGATTTGAACTGCCGAACTGGCGACCTTTCTGATCAACAAGCTCAGTGTCTTAGCCATTGAGCCACCTAGTCAGCTAGTATGTATGTTTACAGAGACACAAATACAATATGTTGATGCAATATATTGAGGGTCTATTATCAAAAACGAAGTTGGTGAAAGGGAAGAAGAGGAGCTGGAACTGTTCTCTGATCCAGCTGTCCAGATAATACTTCATTATTTATATTACCAGAAACAATCTCTCCATTTAAAAAAAAGGTATTATGCCAATATAAACTGTGGATACACAAGAATGAAAACAATTGTAACTGTATATATAGTTCTTAATCTGGATTTGGTGTCCTATGCTTACTTTTTTTTAATGTAGCTATTAACATGTTTAAATATAGCTGTTTTAAAGTGTCCTTCAGTGTTGATAGTTTTTGATTACGTGCCAACAAATCAGTGTCAACACTTAGCAACAACATATAGATTTTCTCCATGAAGTAGCAGTTTCCTATTTTTTTAAAAATTTAATTATAGTCTATTTCTCACCAGGTTAAAAATAAGGGTTCTTTTCTTTCTAGACTGCCCTAAAAACTGTTTATAAAAAAATAGTTAAGAGATATTTGGTTTCATTTTTAGAAATATATTAGCTTGATCTTAAATTTTGATATCAAGCCCTGGGAAAACAAAATCAAATCTGTAAAGATCTGTAGAGAATTCAAAGAAACCTAACAGTGTTAAAAATGCATACAATTACAATTCTAATTAAATGTCTTGCATTGTTTTATAATAGCTAACTTATTTTTGTAAGGATTAGACATTATATGTTAAATGCTTTAAAAGTCTTGCTCTTAGTGAAATAGCTAGATAATCCATGACCCATTTAATGATCATTTCAGAGACAGTACTTTAACAGAGAAACAGAATAATCGTAGCCAAACAAAACAACAACAAAAAACAGTGCGAGCAGGAATGACTTCAAGTTGCCTTTCTCATTGAATTTTCTTATGGGAAGCTGGCAAGGACCATTAGATAGCTTCCTCCCTCCCTCCCTCCCTCCTTCCTTCCCTTCCACTCTTCCTTCCTTCCTCCCTTCCTCTCCCCTTCTTTCTTCCCTGCCTGCCTCCCTCCTCCCTTCCTCTTCTTTTCTTCTTTCCTCCCCCACTTCCTTCCCTCCCTGTCATTCTGTCTATCTTCCCCCTTTCCTCCCTCCTCCCTTAAATTCCTTCCAGCTTTCCCATTTACTTTGCTTGTGGAAAGTTTGCAGGGAGAAACTCAATGTGAAAGCTAGCAGGAAGTTACAAATCCAAGTCCAGCAGGCAAGTGAATGGATAGAGAAGAATGCTGGATAGAGAGGGTGTGAGCACAAATGTTCATCTAAGGTTCTTACTTCAGGGTTTTCTTGAAGTAACTTCGTTTGGTTATGGCAACTGGAATTCTTTTCTTGTTGGTTCAAAATGTCTTACTGCTTATCCAAGTACCTTCTTCAGTCTGAGCAGTCTTGGTTAAAGGGACCCCATATTATGTCCTCCAGGAAGGTTTCATTTCTCATCTAATCTAGGTAGGCTTGTTGGGTGAGTAGGCAGAGAGTAATTGGAATATAAATGTTCCAACTCCTAAATCCTTTACCCTAGGTGAGTCATTAAGTGTGGCCTCCCTGGCAAACCTTATGACTGTGTGACTTCCTGGCAAACCCTCTTATGACTGTATGACTGTAACTTTGTTGCTTATATCCTTACGATTTATATTGATATTTATTGTTTCCTGATTGCTTATTTGTACCCTATGACTCTCATTAAGTGTTGTACCTTAGAATTCTTGATGAACATATATTTTCTTTTATGTACACTGAGAGCATATGCACCAAGACAAAATCCTTGTGTGACCAATCACACTTGGCCAATAGAAAATTCTATTCTATTCTATTCTATTCTATTCTATTCTATTCTATTCTAACCTGTGTATTGGTCCATCTCCCTGGACTGATGAAAGAACATCATAAAAAACGGAGGGCAGGTTGTGTCTGAGGCCTCCACATCTATTAAGGGAAGGATTTTCCACCTTGGCATTGGATGGATTCCTTCACTCCTCTCTCAAACCATCTATTTTCCCTGTCCAAAATGTAAACATTATTTACATGTAAACAATAACATTATGTAAACAATAATGAAAGTATACTTCTGATTCTGGTCCTGTGGTATTGCTTTTCCTGTGCTGGGTCATCTTCTCCTGTAATGGCTATTTGGTTTCTCCAGTGTAGAGCTCTGAACATTCCTCACTGTACTGGTCTGCATACACTACATTATTCTTCTGTGTTTTGATATCCAATCTTGAGGGTGGACAAGCTCAGTGTGTTGGTGGGTTTGAAGAACCTAGGTATGTGGTTTTTTCCCCCAAATATTTGGAAATATTTTAAAATTTAAAGCTCTCCTAATCAATCTTTCCATCCTTTAGTCAAACACAATTCCTATGAGGTACAATCCATATCATGTCAGTAGTTCATCAACTTAGACTTCAGACAATGGTCGCAGACTATCTCCCAGCAGCATCATTTATGTAAGCAATCAGGGGTTCTATTATTCTTTTCATTCTTTCAGTTTTCTTCCATGAATTGGAAAGACTGAAGAAAAAAAACTCTTTGAAGCCCTGGGCTGTGAACTTTCTTCCCAGACTAAGATGATATGAGTATAACTGTTCATTACAGCATCGTTTGCCATCATATATATCAGCAGATATCTGGCAATGGATTTGATAAGTTTAGAAGGTTTACCCTAATAAATATCACATTTGGATCAGGTCAACATGTTTCAATTCTTTGCAGTAGCAAATAATTAAATACCACGAATTTTCTCTTTGTCTGCTTGAAGGCTGACAGCACTGAAAAAAGTAGATTTATGATCGGGTGCCTCATGATCAGCAGACATTTCTGTTGGTCACAGCATCCCACAGGGATTTACTTCACAATTGCAGTCAAAACTGACGTTGTAAGTCTGACATGGTCACATAATGTTTCGGTTAACTACCATCTCATTTAGTAATGGAGTTGCCATTCCCAATTGCAGTCATTAAGGTAGGACTACCTGAAAAAGAGTCAATAAGAATGGGAAGTTCACTCAGTATAGAGAAAGGTGACAAAAGGCTTTCCTGAAATTATTAGTAGAGTGATTTAGTAGAAAACAGAAACTTGCTTATGCTGTGACAGACAGACAGATGACAAGAGAGCATATCAGTCGAGTTACCCCAGCAATACTTCTTACACAGGAGACAAAGCAGTTATTCCAGTGTCCTCTAATCTTCAGCAACTTAATATAGATACCTAATAAAAAAAGGATTTAACAACATTTTTGTAGAACCTGAAAGCCTGAAGAATATGTTTGACAAGTCATATTATTGCAATGAAATATAGGCAGAGCAATATAGCAAAGGTATGAATTGTACATAGAAAGAAAAAAAAAACTGTTTCTGTTCAGAGATTTGTTTCCTGGACCAAACCAGTCACATTCAAACATTATATTTGCCTGGCCTAGTATAGGCACTATCAAATAAATAAACAGCTCCGATTAAATAGATCAAATAGCAGGAAGTGAAACCATTTGATGATTTTATGTTAGCTCATTTTTTGTATATTTATATCTATACTGGTATTTAGATTGCTGACCTGGACTCCAATGGATAAAATAGTCACAGGATACCTCCTGAATGGATACTGCAATGTGTCACAGATACTACAACTCAGGAAGGTATGGATGCACTTTTAACATAACATAACATAACATCAGAGTTGGAAGGGACCTTGGAGGCCTTCTAGTCCAACCCCCTGCCCAGGCAGGAAACCCTACACCATCTCAGTCAGATGGTTATCCAACATTTTCTTAAAAATTTCCAGTGTTGGAGCATTCACAACTTCTGAAGGCAAGTTGTTCCACTTATTAATTGTTCTAACTGTCAGGAAATTTCTCCTTAGTTCTAAGTTGCTTCTTTCTTTGATCAGTTTCCACCCATTGCTTCTTGTTCTACCCTCAGGTGCTTTGGAGAACAGCCCGACTCCCTCTTCTTTGTGGCAGCCCCTAAGATATTGGAACACAGCTATCATGTCTCCCCTAGTCCTTCTTTTTGTTAAACTAGATATACCCAGTTCCTGCAACCGTTCTTCATATGTTTTATCCTCCAGTCCCCTAATCATCTTTGTTGCTCTTCTCTGCACTCTTTCTAGAGTCTCAACATCTTTTTTACATCGTGGCGACCAAAACTGGATGCAATATTCCAAGTGTGGCCTTACCAAGGCATTATAAAGTGGCACTAACACTTCACGTGATCTTGATTCTATCCCTCTGTTTATGCAGCCCAGAACTGTGTTGGCTTTTTTAACAGCTGCTGCACACTGCTGGCTCATATCTAAATGGTTATCCACTAGGACTCCAAGATCCCTCTCACAGGTACTACTATTGAGCAAGGTACCACATATACGGTACTGTGCATTTTGTTTTTTTGGCCTAAATGTAGAACCTTACTTTTTTCACTGTTGAATTTCATTTTGTTAGATAGCGCCCAATGTTCAAGTCTGTCAAGATCTTTCTGTAACTTGAGCCTATCTTCTGGAGTGTTGGCTGTTCCTGCCAGCTTGGTGTCATCTGCAAATTTGATGAGTTCCCCATCTATCCCCTCGTCCAAGTCATTGATGAAGATGTTGAAGAGTACTGGGCCTAAAACAGAGCCTTGGGGTACTCCACTGCATACTTCCCTCCATGTGGATGTAGTTCCGTTGAGGACTACACGTTGAGTGCGGTTGGTCAGCCAGTTACGAATCCATCTGGTGGTGGTGCTGTCTAACCCACTTTTGCACACCAACGTACACCATGGTGAACTACAGTAAACTCCCTGATACATGTCAACTCGTAAAGCATCCCTGGCCTGCTCTCGAGTTGCCATAGGCTGTTCATAGTATGGGGCCAGGTTATTTGCAGGACTTCCTTTTAGAATAGAATAGAATAGAATAGAATAGAATAGAATAGAATAGAATAGAATAGAATAGAATAGAATAGAATAGAATTTTTTATTGGCCAAGTGTGATTGGACACACAAGGAATTTGTCTTGGTGCATACGCTCTCAGTGTACATAAAAGAAAAGATACGTTCATCAAGGTACAACATTTACAACACAAATGATGGTCAATATATCAATATAAATCATAAGGATTACCAGCAACAAGTTATAGTCATACAGTCATAAGTGGAAAGAGATTGGTGATGGGAACTATGAGAAGATTAATAGTAGTGCAGATTTAGTAAATAGTTTGATAGTGTTGAGGGAATTATTTGTTTAGCAGAGTGATGGTCTTCGGGGGAAAAACTGTTCTTGTGTCTTGTTGTTCTGGTGTGCAGTGCTCTATAGCGTCGTTTTGAGGGTAGGAATTGAAACAGTTTATGTCCTCGATGTGAGGGATCTGTAAATATTTTCACGGCCCTCTTCTTGATTCGTGCAGTATACAGGTCCTCAATGGAAGGCAGGTTGGTAGCAATTATTTTTTCTGCAGTTCTAATTCTCCTCTGAAGTCTGTGTCTGTCTTGTTGGGTTGTAGAACCGAACCAGACAGTTATAGAGGTGCAAATGAAAGACTCAATAATTCCTCTGTAGAACTGAATCAGCAGTTCCTTGGGCAATTTGAGCTTTCTGAGTTGGCGCAGAAAGAATATTCTTTGTTGTCCTTTTTTGATGATGTTTTTGATGTTAGGTGTCAATTTTAGGTCTTGAGATATGTAGAACCTAGAAATTTGAAGGTTTCTACTGTTGATATTGTGTTGTCTAGTATTGTGAGAGGTGGAAGTATGGAAGGGTTTCTCCTAAAGTCTACCACCATTTCTATGGTTTTGAGTGTGTTCAGTTCCAGATTGTTTTGGTCACACCACAAGGCTAGTCGTTCGACCTCTCGTCTATATGCAGATTCATCATTGTCTCGAATGAGACCAATCACTGTTGTGTCATCTGTGAACTTCAGTAGTTTAACAGATGGATCGTTGGAGATGCAGTCATTGGTATATAGAGAGAAGAGAAGAGAAGTGGGGAGAGCACACAGCCTTGGGGGGCCCCTGTGCTAATTGTACAGGTATCTGATGTGATCCTGCTTAGCTTTACCTGCTGCTTCCTGTTTGTTAGAAAGCTTGTGATCCACTTACAAGTCTGTTCACTTACAAGTCTGCCCCCTCCCACTTTTGTACTGAGCTGCCATAGTTTTTGATATTTTTTCCTCACTGCTTCAAGCTACCAATCTTCAGTAAAACCTGTTTTATTCTTTTCCCTTGCAAGTTTCTTTTTCCCCTTGGCAGGGGACCAGGCCCCGGGGGGGGGGGGGCTGGAACCACAACAGGTGAGGTATTGGCCTTCTTCTTATCTGATTTTGGTTCCTTCTGATTTCTAGCTGCCATTTCCCCTGCCATTTTCCTTTTTTTTTTTTATCACAGTTTCGGTCTGTTTCTCTTTTCTGTATTATGTCTTTCCACTGTTGGAAAGAAAAAGAAAAGATTCCTCTTTTATCTCTAACCTCCTTACTCCTGAAACAAGTTTCTTATTCTTGTTTTGATTCTTATAACCTGATTTTGCCCCTTGGATTTCTTTGAAAATGCACAAATCATTGGTACACTGTTTATTGACAAATCCAAATCCAAAACAAGCATTCCGTCCTTGTCCTTGTCCTGGTCAAATTTGGAAGTTATTCACTGCTCTTCTGTGTCTCTTGTTATAATTTAGGTTTTCAAGGCTTACTACCTGCATGCATCAGCATTGTTCCAATAAATTCAATAGCATCTCACATTTGTGTATTCTGCACTGGTGTCACCAACTTACCTGGTGATCAGACACAAAGTTTTGATTTCCCCCAGTGGTGAAATTCAATTTTTTTTACTACCGGTTCTGTGGGCATGGTGTGGCTTGGTGGGCATGGCAAGGGAAGGATACTGCAGAATCTCCATTCCCACACCACTCCAGGGGAAGGATACTGCAAAATCTCCATTCCCTCCCCACTCCAGGGGAAGGATATTGCAAAATCTTCATTCCCACCCCACTCTGGGGCCAGCCAGAGGTGGTATTTGCCGGTTCACTGAACTACTCAAAATTTCTACTACCAGTTCTCTAGAACCTGTCAGAACCTGCTAGTTTTCACCCCTGATTTCCCCCCCTTTTTAGTATATCCCATAAGTCCAATTCATAACAAACAATAGATTTATTCACACTGTTTGTCCCATTGCCAAAGAATAAGATTTCTGGAGGGAAGATGACATGTTCTCTTAATCCTTTACTACCTTTCAAAGTAGCTGTAGGATATACAGTATTTCTCTACTCCACATCTGAAGTACATTTTTCCTATTACATCAGCTCAAAAACTTCTATCCATTTGTGCTTTCAATCCTTGAAAATGAATTACTTAAAACATATTACAAAAAAATATGTTAAGTTTCAAATCAGCAACTCTTTTCTCTCTTTCCATTAGATAATGTTCTTATTCATATCCTGGTCACCTTGTACTTCTAATAAATACTGCACTACCAAAATTATACATCTCTTTCATTATTCCAATGTTGTGATCTCAGTCCTTAAATCCCTTACTTTCTTTCCTGTTCATTTCGAGATCTGTCAGAAACGTCTTATTTGCAAAAGTCTCCAGACCGACTATAACTCTACAATTTATTACCAACACATCCCTTTGTGTGGCTTTCACTCATCCAGCACCACCAACTATTTTCTGCTCTAGGGAAAACCACTCATTGCTTTCAGCTGTCACTGTCCTTGCAAGCAGAGCATCTCCATGTTAGGATTTCCTTATTTCCCTTTAAATGTCATCTCAAAAATAAACATTTTTTCCTGAGGAAATCTTTAGATCACCTTATAAACCTGTGATTTCAGTCGCATTAAACCAATGCTTGTGTAACTGAAATAATCATATATTCTTCTCCAGGGTTCACTTTCTTGCTTCCTCTACTGAAAAAAGGATGTGTTCATTTCATTAACTTTAATGTAATAAATGGTGCTGAATAAATACAAAAACATTTCTTCCTTATGATTGGCAATATTGCTGCTTAAGAAAAATCTTCTCTAAGATGCCAAAATTATTTTGGCCTAGCCTGCAAAGAACAATAAAAATCCTTGTTTTTTTCTTATGTAGGATAGCACAAACTTTTATATTTGTGAAATGAAATGACTCAAATAAGTTAAAAGAAGATTATAAATGGATCCCTTTACATACCATTAATGTAAGTTTAAGATTAGTGGTGCTCATCATTAATGTTCAGCTATAAAGAAGTCGGTGGATCTTTATTCAAAACACAGCTACAACATAAATGAACCTTTGTTTACCAGGAGATGTCAATTTAGCCATAGTTACAAAGCAATAATCAGAGAAAATGGATCATGGTGTTCATGCTTTAGCAATGATTGCCCCTCTGTGGAGCCATTAACAAAATCTAGTCATTGGATCAGCATGCAGTTTTAATGAAGCTACAAGTAAACAAACTGCAAACTCATGCAGGCTAGATGTCACTTGCGTCTGACAAAAGCAGCTCAACAATTTTCATTTACTGCTGGATATTCTTTTTTTAGGATTAATAGTTTGAGCAGGGTAGAAGATTTGTGTAGGATTGTCTATTTAACGATAAGGTAGCCAAATATACTGGCATCCTTATGGGTTTTCTGAATATTTTGATTTAGACATCTGGATATATCGTACTAATATTAGCTTATAAAAGATGCCTATGTAACAAAATATCACTACTTTTAAAACTTGCTATCTCATATAGCAATATTTGAATTCATGGCTTTTCTCTATTAAAATTGGTTTAATGTACTAATGATTTCATGAAGGTCTCTTTGGGCTTATTCATCCTGCCTAATTGCTTCATTGCTAAAATGGACTACCAAATGATTTGTGAGAACAGAAATGGATGAGATCAGCCTTAATTCAACATTGCAATGTTGATTACCCTGTGCATTTTGCTGTTGTGCTTTGAAAGTATTCTCTTCCTCTTATGTCACCTTGCATTCTTGACTGTTTCCTATGGAATGATTTACCTTACACAGTTCACTGGAGATTTGTAAAGGGAGGAATTAACTTTCAAATGAGCCTGTACATATTTACTATGAATTGGAAACGGTTCCCTTCCTTCAGTACTGCTGAGTTAACACTGTGGTTATGACCTTTGGTTAGGTAAAGAAAAAGGCTACAGGTTGCAAGGCAGGATGATGATGATGATGATGATAATGGAGGAGGAGGAGGAGGAGGAGGAGAAGGAGATATTTTTCTGAATATCTAATCTTTAAACTCTTATGTTTTATTGTTTTTAGAGTCAAAAAGTGGATAGGTGAGAAGATGATTTAAACTATTGATACTTGATATCCCATGTATATACAGATGATAATTGAAGGAACAGGATAATTTCCAGAACTGAAGCACAGACAAATTCAACGCTGCATCCAACCTAGTTTTAGTAAAAACTATTATTTTCTTTCTAATATGTTTTGCAAATGGAATACTTATTTCCAGGGGTGAAATCCAGCAAGTTCTGACAGGTTCTGGAGAACCAGTAGTGCAAATTTTAAGTGGTTCGGAAAACTCCCAAAATGGAGATTTTGCAATAGCCTTCCCTTAGGAGTGGGGAGGGAATGGGGATTTTGCAGTATCCTTCCCCTGCCACGCCCAACAAGCCACACCACAGAACCGGTAGTAAAAAAAAATTGGATTTTACAACTGCTTATTTCCAAATAATTTTATTGAAAATAACTCTCAAGTTTTTAAAATTAGAGAAATTGAGTTAAGATCCATGCTATTTATTTATCACTTTTGCATGGGCAAAATGACTCACTGAATGGACATGAATATGTGTTGTATTTTAAATTTTTCCAATTTGTGGACAGAGTATTGCTCAGAGTTGAATCATCCTTGCTGTGATGTGTTATAAACAATAATGTACAATACCAATTAATAAATTAATTTTAAAAAAGTAGTACAAAAACCATTCTCTCAGGCAGACTTTTTAAATGTTGCTGCTTTTACAATGGTAATCAATAAATTACTGTAGTAGAAGGGAAGCACTTAAACTAGAAAACTTTTTTGAGCAATGCTTAGATTTATTTTGCACTGCCTGTTATGAAACATTATGTCAAACCTATTCTTGAAGAAGTCTATTCTTTTGTATACCCTCTTCCATTTTGTGTTCCATCTCTTGTCCTAAATGGTTGCCTATGCCAAAGTTCTCTGCTGGAGAGCAAAAAACAAAGCACAGTTTTGGGGTATATAATCTCTCACTCAGACTTTTTGTTACTCTCTAGTGGTCACTGTCTTTGTCTATTTTGGATGCACTTTTATATGAACAAAAATAAACCTTTGTTGAGGCTGCATTCTAGAGTGACTCCAAAGTGCACCCCAACAGTGAAAGCAAAACATTATGTATGAATCATTGGTACCTCCATCATGCTGCTAAATGAGCTGGAAGGAAGGAAATCAAATTTTACATGCTGATGTTTTCAATGAAGCCATAAAGGCCTACATAATATTTTCCCTATAGTGGCCATTTAAAACAGCAAAAGCCAAAGTGCGATATATATATTTTTTTTATTTAGAATGAACAGCAGCTGGATGCCACTCCGAACATACTGAAGTGATGAATACTTTCCAGATTACAATGGACTAAAAATATACCCTTTATTTCAATGTGTATTGCAATGTGAATCAAACTATGTGATACACTGTGCCTGTGCACAACCTTTTGCTGAGAAAATCAGCAACAAGTTTTCTTATTTCTTTAGGACCTTCTAATAATTCTCATAGATTCTTCAGTCCAGATATGATGTACTGGTAAAATTAACTGATATAAGTAATATACCATTTTTGGGGGGGGGGTATTGCTGAAAATAGAAGTTGCACCCTGTGAATAAAAAAACCCAAATCTGGGAGCAAGCCCAGTAGGAAATATTTTATTTTCACATTAATACCCATTGTTTTGTTTGTTATAGTGTTGCTATTGTTTTCTTACACTGTGTCTGACTCTGTTTGAGATCTCACATTCTAAGGCTTTCCACCCACCTTCATTTTAATAGTGTTGTCATCAATTAAAGCTCACAAGTCACATTCATTTAATTGCAAAATGTTAAATAAAAAAATATACATACGTGAACCAATGTCTCAGCATTTGCCACTTTTCATTCGTTATATTGTGACTTGCATTCCATAAAAATTAAGAAATTCACATGAGAAAAGGTTTACTGTGCTTATTTCCATCTTTCTGTAGTCATCTACAATATCCAAAACCATAACTGAAGGGCTTGGGAACAAGTGGAATGGGCTTCTATAGCAGAGATCTGCCGTCTCCAATCTTTGAAAATTATCTTGGTATAAATATGTTTAAGGTAACATATCTAAAGAATAGATTCTATATAACAATGCAAGTGTTCTAACAAACACTTCAAGAAAGAATTGTGTTCTTAATGGTACTTAATATTACAGTAAAAGAATCCTCTATTTCTTGAATATGAAAGGAACCTTCATTCACTGAACTTTAAGTTTCACTAATCCTCTTTTTTTAATTATAGAACTATTCTCCATCTAACCTTTTATGTTGCCAGGCAACTCAAGTGCATCTCTGCTCACAAGGTTGAACCACTTGTCACCACCGAACATGAATATTTCCGTGCAAAGAAATGATTTTTGTACAAAATAATATTTCTTGGAACTAATGTTATTTTCAGTGGGTATAGTAACATAACTTCTTATGAGTTTGTGTGTGTGTGTGTGTTTCAAATGTCTAAGCATGTTTCGGGATATAATGAAGCTACACTAGAAAAGCATTCTCCAAGGCCACTTTACTTTGTATCTAAAGAATTGGGCTTCGGTTTCCAGTCCATTATGTCATATGAATGCTTGGAAGATTTTAAATTAGATGAGCCAAACCTTCAGTCTTAATTTTAAACTCTCTGACAACCAAATCTGAGCAAAAATGTCCTTTCCTTTTACTACCCAGTTTGAAGTTTTCTGTGTTTCCCTGTGCCGCCCTGAGTCTTCGGAGAAGGGCAGGATATAAATGCAAATAAAAAAAAAAAATCTCAAAAGGTTGCCATAGTGGAAAATTCATGAAATTTAGAAATGAATTATTGGTTTCTCTGAGCTTGCTTCTCTTGAAAACATTACTGAGAAGCTAACACCATCAAAACATGGGCAAAATGGAATTTGCTTTATATGTTATAACTTGTATTACTAGCCTGGCCTGAGTATCACTTCTTCCTTGAGTTCCAACTTCAAGAACTGCTGTGTTGTCTTACTGCAGTGGTAGGATGTACCTGGGAGGGATGAAGAATGCTATGAGTACATGGCAAGGATATATATTTCCACTAGGCTCAACCAAAGTGGGAAGATCATCCCAGCTGCCCAGATAAAGCAAGCAAACATTGGGCAGCATTAGAGAAAGCAATGACAAACTACTTCTACACTTTACCAAGAACACTACATGGTAGAAATTATAAAACAATTGATAATATTGGGCTAGATGATGAGCTCCTTGGGTCAGAAGGCACTCAGGAAGAGAATGATAACAATATTGATGACGCTAAATTAAAACCTTTGAAACTTCTGGTTGCAGATGCTGCCATGCAGGAAGAGAAAAAGAAAAGAAAATCAGAAGCTACAAAGGCAGAATTGCAATAGCATGGAATGGAAGAAACAAAAACATGGGAAAATGTAATGTAGTAAAAGATAAAATGAATTACTGTACATTAACATTTTAGGAACCAATGAACTAGGATAGAGTGGAATTAATTCAATGTTTGAGGAATATACTGTATATATTCAATGTTTTGAGGGAAAGTAGATTGGAATAAAATAAAAGTTGTTCCAAAATTTTGAAGAAGCAGCATCAATAACCTGAATTACATTGGCAGTGGGAGTTGTAAATGATCTGCAACCTCTAGTAACAAAAGTCAGGGAGTAAAGAGAAAAATAGGAGATTGAACAGAAGATAAAGCTAAGTATAACAGGTAGAAGAATCAGCCCTGAAATTTGCAATAAACTATTGAAGTGGTAGATAACTCCTGCCTTTTAAGATCAGCTATCAATAGTAGAAAAAAATATCAACAGTCAAAAAACTATCAAAAACCACACTACAGACTAGCACTTAGTAGAGTAGCAAAGAAGATATTCAGATACCAGAATATATTTATATATGCAAAAATCAGAATTGTGCAGACAATGGTTTTCTCTGTGACACTCTAAGGAAATGAAAGCGGAACTTGGAAGAAGCAGGACAGAAAGAGTATTGATGCTTATGAATTTTGGAAAAAACTCCAGAGAATAACATAGAAAAACTGAAAGAGTGTATTCCTGAACTTAAATTGTCAATACCAAGAAAACAAACAAGCCAATTATTGAACAAATTAATCCACAGTTCTCACTCAAGGCACAAATGACCAGGTTCACATTATTATATTTCGGTCACCTTGTCTGAAGACCTAACCTCTCTGAAAAGGTTTTTAATGCTGGGGTGTGGAAGGAACAAAAAGAATAGGATAACCACCAGCAAGGTGGAAGGTGTTAATTTCATCAGGGATAGGTGTATCACTGGACGATCTGAAAGATCAGTTTGAGGACAGATTATCCTGGTGAAAATCTATCTATATCAGGGCTGTCAAACTCCCAGCCTGCTGCCGGATGTGACATATGCTGGCCATGCCCATACCCGGTTTAACGAGGGGGGGGAATCCCATTACATCACGTGACACCACCGTGACAATGCGAGTTTGACACCCCTGATCTATATGGTAGAATCTATATTCAATCTATATTTGAATCTATATTCAAAGATTCAAAGCGAACTTGACAGCACATAATCAATCAATAACCAGATTTGCAACTTGAGAATTCCTACTTCATATGTATCACTGCTCACTTAGCTTTCAAAATAAGTTTTGTAAGCCTCAATCTCTTTAATATTTATCTTTTGTCTTTGATGTTTTTTTCCTGCTGCATTTTACCTTGTTATTAATGTTGCAGCTTTATGTTTTATTTTCTTCTTAAACAGTTTTTTAAAAAAAAATATTTACTTATTGTGAGCCACCTGGAAAACTTTAAGTTATGGAGTGCCATGCAAATGTTGCAAGCCATAAAAAATTGTTCCCACATGCTGGTTTGTAACTACTATGTGTGCTTTGGCTGTTGGACAGTATAGACATGTAGTAAATAAGAGAAAATAATGCATGGCATCTGTAAAATGAAAAATGTTACGCTCTCAAAGAGCATTTTACTTGTCAGCCAAGTGGATGTGATAAATGGGATCACATACGCAACTTGCATGCTCAACAGTTGTTAGCAGGCTCAGCATGATGCACTCTGGTTAGGAGCCAGCCAGCCAGTGCATTTAATCACTGGCATTCAATATAACAGTAGTGGCCAAAATTGTGGAAACACTTTTGGGAAAAGTGTATTTTTGAGGTTTAATGGCTGATAACACCACTTTTTTTTTCTGGAGTTTCAAGATAATCATATTCCACTCCTGGAATGGCCTGGAAATAGCCCAGACCATAACCCAATTAAAAATCTATGGAGCAGACTAAAAAAACTTGTTAGTCAGAAGCGACCCAGCAATAAAACCCAGTTAATAGAAGCAATCATTCAATCTTGGTTTCACATTGTAACAGCTGCAGAAGTAAAAGACTTGGTTCATTCCATGGGAAGACATTGTAAGGCTGTAATTCATGCTAAAGGTTACCCAACTATTAACTGACATGGTGATAATTTTTGCATATCTCATTTTTTCTATGGTGATAATTTTTATATATCTCGTTTTTCTACGTGTTTTTCTTTTCTTCTTTATACTGTAACTGCTATTCTAATAGCAAATCCTTCATAAAAGTTATTGCATTACATTCTTGATTAAATTATCTTTCCATTGATATATAATTTTATGGTCTACTCCAGAAAAAAAAGTGGTGTTATTAGCTAGTTTTAGAAAATACTTTTCCCAAAAGGTTTCCACAATTTTGGCCACCACTGTACAATACTGTGATTCAAGCAACTGAAATAACAATAAAACAACAATGATATGCACTTGTCTGTTACATTAAACAATGAGAAATGCTTTATTTTTGTTTGACTTTCTCTGAGGAAAGATCACTGGTGAGATTGCTTTTCATATTATTTAATATATTTTGAATTACAGCTACATCGGAAGTGCAGAATATAAAGTTCACTACACAACTGGTGTAGCTCAGTAGGATGTCCAGTGTGGCTCACAATTTCTTTGGCTTTCTCTGTTCCCCATACATCACTACACATTTCTATTTGTTCTCTTAAGGCTCCTATCTTTTTTCTCCTCCAGTTCTCTTTGATTTCCATCATGATTCCCACCTGTCCCTGTATATCCATCTGACTAACATTTTTTATCTAGCTTTGTACTGAAATGTCTGCATGAAAACAAGCAAGCTCAAAAAGCATTCATTTCAATCCTGAGTTAGAAATATTCTTCTTTATTGATATTCTTCATCTCAACCTTCCATTCCTACTTCATTTCTTGATTTCTAGTCTCTGATGACGTCGGAGTCAGTGGGCGGAGCCTTTCCCCGGTTTTACTACTGGTTTGCAAGCACCGTTCTGAACTGGGGGCAACCCACCACCGATACACTCATTATCCTATGCCCTTTTGGGATAAGCCAAATGGAAAGGGAATAAAAATAGTAAGCAAAATGAGAAAAAAGAAAATGTAGCTAAATCACCAGATGGCTTATGGATACTAAATTTGCTCCCCATCCTGGCTTTAGTTAATCAAAGGTTTCACATCATACATTTTACTAAGATCGAGAAAGAGAAGATCTCTCTCTCATTTCTTGCCAGTGATAAGGGTAGTGCAGATCAGTTTTTTTCACATTTTAGCCAATAAGGAATAAATGCAACCAAAGCTCAGTTTTACCCTAAGGATGTTATTATTAACAATCTTGAATCTAGAGACTACAGGTTTGTTGCTAAGCAACATGGTCATTAAGTAAGACATTACATGATATGATAGACTTATGGCCCCCACTGTGGTTAAGCAAATCAGTTGCAGTTATTAAATGAAACAACAAATCACTGAGAGTTGTGATTTCACTGACAGATTCGCCACATACTCTGCTTGTCTCAAGCCAGCTATGAACCATCATTACACCAAATGGTTGCTAAACTTGGCAGTCACTAAGCAAAAACTACATGTACCTTGCAAGTCAGCATTCTGTTTTCATACCATGAACTAAGAGAGATATACAATGTACATATTTAGGGGGAAAAACATGAAATTTGCAATAAAATCAATATATTTGTATTGGCTTACTTATTCATATCATGCATCATGATGAGAGTTAAAGCTAACTCATTCCAGTAATTCGTTGTTATAAATTTCCTTAAAAAAATAAACAACATGAATTAAAATATTACTTGTTCTACGTGAGTTTCCATAAGTTATTGGCCTAATCGAATTAAGAAATCTCAGGACTGAGAATGTTGCCTTACTAACAAGTTAAGTGTTGTGAAATCCCATTAGCAACTTGTTTTCCCAAGATAAAACCAAGAGATTAGGAGAGCTTTCCGATGGCCTTAAGAGAAATGCATTTGCTCTCACCATAAGATGAAAAAGATAAATTAATTTTAGGGGAGTATTAAAAGAAAGATAGTACAAAAGTTTCTGAACATTATTAGAACATTTGGTTTAGGGAAGCTTCTTAATGCCTACGCCAGTACATACAGAGAGTTTGATAGTTCGTTGTTTGTTTTTTATTCCAAAGCTTCAAAAAATTTATGGTTACTCAAAAGCAGTAACTTTTCATTTCATTTCATTTGTTATTTTGCTATTAAAATGAAGCCTATGCATGTGTCAGTGTGTGAGCATATACAGAAGTCACTTTATATTCTCGGCTACTTTCAAGAAAATCACTTTGATTCAAAAATCCATTTTATTGTAAGCCAAACAAATTTCTACATCAAATCAGGCAGTTTCACAAATCGTCAAACATAACCTCAGGTCTTTTATTGTTTCAGCTTTACTCTACTACTTTTGGTTGTCTGTATAAATGATCTGACAGTTTAGAGATATCCTGGGATGACTAGAAATATCTTGTGAACATTTACCTATTTACTTATATGATGTTAAAGTTTCCAAACACAATGAGATGGATCAAACTATCACCGCTAATTTGCGCCACACAATAATTTGCCTTCAGTTCAAGCAACATATTTTCCTGTTTCTATTATTCATATGGTTTTGTGGAAGTATATAGCAAATATGTGAAGAAATGAAAAGATGTAAAGTTCTTTGATACAACTGATGCCATGCATAAATGGTTCCTAATTCTCAGTTCTGTCTTTTGTGAGTCCAGATAAGGTGCTGTATAAATGTAATGATAGCTGAGCAGGTGACAAAATATATAAGACTACCAGAACTAAGTGCAAAAATTCAGACAACCGTTTAATGGCAGAAAATACAAGTGATGTTTTAGGACCAAAACAGATTCCTTATATTGGGAACCGACCATGTTCAAATCTAGATAATGTTTAGATAGAAGACTGTCATCTACTAGACTGGCTAGATTGAGAAATTGAAAGGAGGGCTGGCATCTCATTTTTGTAATGCTGTAAGAAAACTGCATGTTATGGGTCCTGCAGTCACCAGCAATCAAGTAAAATTCAAGGGAAACGTTGTTCCTTTAATGTAATGAGTTGTTTGGTTCATACGTTTTGAATCCCAAAGTTTAATCTAGATACGTGGCATTACTAACTAAGGCATAGAGGTCCATCTATTTTTATATCTATTTTTAACTCATTTTCAGCAATGGCAAATAAGAGATAAGAATCAGATCCACTCCATACAGGAGTTTGGAAAAAGACTTCTGTAAACTTGTGAAGTAAGTAGAAATAATACATTAGACATAGTTTTAAGATACCATATCTTGGTAAAGTGTAGGCTCCACCCACCCACCCACATCATTAGGTTCCACTCCACCCACATCATTACGTCCCATTTTTTTTAACCATCTGCGCATATGCAGAAAGTTCTGCACGTGTGCAGAGGAGGTGCACATGTGCATAGCCCACACACACGCTTCCGCGCACTCCCGTTCTTGAACCGGTAGTGAAGATAAGTGGATTTCACCACTGCGATATTGGCATACTCTTTATTGTTTAAGTATGATTGGACACACAAGGGATTTTTCTCCAGTGAATAAGTTCTCAGTGTACATACAAACAACAGAGTGGTAAGTCATAGATAATAAACCATAAAATATAATCATAAATTATAAGATACAAGCAAGTGATAAATCATAAGATATTAATAGGAGAAGATAGTTGGAAAGACGAGAAGATGAAGGTAGGTTTGGCCATTTCTAAGATCCAAATGTAATGTAGAAACTTGTCTGGTGGAAAGAGACCTCTTTTTATGCATGGAGCATGTACAGAAGCCCCTTTCATCACCCGGACTAAAGCAGCATGGATGCATGAAGTGTACCACTTCAATTCACTGCTTTGCTTCAAAGGGACGCTTTGATCAAAACTTTGTTTAATACTTTGAAGCTCTACATGGGACTGTTCTGGAGGAAAGGTGGATAGTAAGTGAACATATGCATTGGTCAATGTCTGAAAAATATCCATTTGTTCATCTTAAAAATGAACCTCAGAACTTGGCAATGTTTTTGTCACATGGAAGAGCCAAATACCATGAGATACCCACCTATTTCTGTTCATTTCTGCAATATATCTTGTTTAACCTTGCTGACAAAAATTCTATTCCTAACATGCAGATTTTTTTCCTTCCAGATTTATGAGTGCTGTTTTGGGATAATAGTGGGAAATAAGTGGTCACAGGATGTCTTTGCAACTGAAATGCATGAATTGGAATGCAGACAGACGTGTACAGAGCATGGTCTAAAAAGTAAAAAATGGTTGATCTCCTGGTGCAATGCAAGCTCCACCTATTTTTATGTGCAATTCAATGCCCATTAAATATATGGGTGGAGTCTCATCACGGCTGCCATCTGGACTTTTTTTTCATGGCATCTGGCAGATCTAACTCAATACAGTTGTTTTCCTACAAGAATTTAGCTATGGTTATTTAAGGTTCCAGTGGGTACACACTGCTAATTTAATTTTTAAACATTTCATTTTAATGCCTGTAAGGAAACAAAGTTCCTAACTAATATTGTGTTTGCTTTGAGAAGAAGCCTCATGAAGAAGGTGAAAAAAGAGCATAATTGGTAAAACAACATTAATTATGAATGCAAACATAAATGCTAGGCTGTAAAAGTAGACTATAATGTTATGTGATGATTTTTTTGTGTGATTTTGTTTTTTGTGTTATTGTGTTTTTAATTCTCCTTGCTCACGTTCCGCAAAACAGTTTTGTGAACCTGCTAGCTATGACTTTTATTTTGAAAAACTAGAAGCTTGTAAAAATGAAATATGGAAGTTTTAAAATATCAGAGGCCATTGATAAGGAATATTTGCCTTTGAATGTGAGCTCTTAATCAGATATACCATCTTTATTTTGTTTTTATTTTGCTTTGAATGCTAGAGTTTTATTCGTTCATTTCCGATTTAAGATTTAAGCCTTACTAAGCAAATCTTTTATCCAATGAATAGTTGGGTTAATTTTTCTGTCAATAACCTTGTGATTATGTTCTCAAAGGAGGTGGGCATGAGCAATTCTAGAGATGACTTGAGAAACAAGCCTAAAGCTGTTGTCAAACTGTATGCAATTCTTGTGTTGCTGTTGCAGGCTCAGCCATTCAGAATGGCTTGCCTTCAGAAGTTGTGGATGCTTCATCACTGAAGGGTTTTAAGAAGAGATTGGACAGCCACTTGTCTGGAATGGTATAGGATTTCCTACTTGAGCAGGGAGTTGTACTAGAAGACTTCCAAATCTCTTCCATCTTTGTTATTCTCTTAACAAACTGGGCACAATTTGGGTAGCTCTGGCAAAAATGATGCTTTACATCACTTCACTATGCAATTAAGCCCAGCTCCCTTATCCAGTGACTTTTATCTAGAGTTCTGCTTCTCCAGAAAATAACTGTTATTAAGATGACTGGTCACACAGGGACTCCTATAATTATCAAAGCTGATCACAAAAGTCAAGCAGGTGACCTTTTCATAATCTCACTATAACATTTTCTGTAGCCCTTCTAACCCTTATCCTGTAACAATTGCTTCTCATTACTTCTCTAGAGCAGATTTTCCCTTTATTCCGGTAACAAAGAAATCCAAGCACATTTCATCCAATTGAGTAGGAAGAGTGGAAACTAGAGTAAGTTTTCATTTGGGAGGAATTCTAAGCCAATTTTACCTAAGGCTCTCCTTCCTTGCTTGCTTATTTAATTCTTTTTGTGGGATATGAAATCAAAAAGAGGTTGAGTGGGTGGATAAAGTTTGCATTATTAGTGGGTATAAGGGATACATCAAATAGTAGCTGAAATAAATCTAATTTGCCTTTGTTTTTGACAGATCAGCCATACAATCCTATTTGCAAGCCTGGATTTCTATTCTACAAGTAAACATGCAGCACAAAGATCTACAGCTTGGTCCCTGGGCTTTTTTAACAGCACACCAAAGAAAAATGTCTTCAACCTTCTTAGAAGAATCCCCACCAAATTCTGTTTCTACAATAACTGCAGCAAGGGTATAAGTTGCAGTATGATGAGTTCAGCTATCACATCTAAATGTAGCCCCAAATCCACTAGAACACAGGTGTCAAACTCGCCGCATCATGTTGACATCACATGATGTATCACAGTTTTTTTCTATTTGGTAAACCAGGTGTGGGCGTGGCCAGCACATGACACATTCGGCCCATGGGCCATGAGTTTGACACCCCTGCACTAGAAGATCAAAAGTTTACAAAAAATTCCAAATCATCCTATCACAAGATCAATAACTTGAGTTTCTCCATCAATCAGAGCAGAAACAAAAAAGTACATTCCACCGAGGGACCACCGCAGAAAGAGACTGATAAATCCCAACTCTCCACAAGCATACTGGAAAGTGAACATGTTCCCGAAGAATTGTGATTAAGGCACTGGGTTAGAAAATGGGAAACCATGAGTTATAGTACCACGTTAGCCATGACAGCCAGTTTTGGGCCCGTCGCTCTGCCTCAACACAACTCACCTCACATGGTGGTAGTTGTGGAGAAAATAGGAGGAGCAAGGTTTGTTGAATGTATTCGTTGCCTTGAGTTATTTGTGAAAATAATAAAGTCAGGATACAAATGAATAAATCAGCTGATAAAGAATTTGTAATGTTCTCTTCTTTTGCTTAGGGATGGGATTAGATAGGGTTGAAAGAAATACATTCATGAAGATACTCTTTCAATGTACGACAGATGTTAATGTTTTTTAGATTGTTAGGTGTTTGCACATCTCTCGCTTCACATGGGGTGGGGGGAATTTCCATGCTAGCTAGATTTCCAAACTCAACTAAAAAAGAAAACAAGATGGCAAACCTCATGGCAAGTAGGAGAACTGGCTACTGAACTTTAAATAGAATTAAACCCCTAAATCCATTTACCTCTGTGCTCAAACAATATTTCAGAATGTGAATAGATGGTAGTAATGAAAGGGATTGTGAACCTAATGCCTTGACACAATGGCAACTTTCACTCTCTAGAAGAATTCTATGCTCAAGAGTCTTACTATGATATGGCTTAGACTTTACAACGCATTCACACCTGTCCATTTAGTCTTACTGTTTTAGCAGGGCACTACTGAAACTATGCAGGTCAAATACACATTTTCAAGGAGTTTCATTTTGTTGCATTTCCAATCCCCTGCTATTTGCCACATGAAGACATGTGGGATTCTTCTGTATAATGTAATCAAAGAGGTCTTTCAGAGTTTGGTGTAGTCTTTGTGCAATATTTAAAAAGAAATTCCTGAGGAGGTATCTATAAAATTTTACGTCAGATAAAGGGAACTTCTAAAAACAATATGAAACAGATACCTGGAATCTTTGCTCTTTACTTACCTCTTAGCTGGGCCTAACGGGTATATAGTCCCCAGTTGTACCAATAATGACTACAACAATCTAACACAAATAGATTTCACAGAAGATAATGTTGAAAAGGTGCTACACAGACTGAAACCATCTCTATCTATTGGACCTGAGAGTCTATGTGCATACTTCTTTAAAAAGCTTTCCACTATTATAGCAGAACTCCTAAGCACAATCTTTGAAAAATCCTTCAGGACCAGCTCCCTTCCCACTCTATGGTCACTACACGGTCATCCCTATCTTCAAAAAAGGAGACCCCAGCCTAGTTGAAACTTACAGACCAATTTCTTTATGCTGCGTCACCTGCAAAGTAATGGAATCAATCATCAACCAATCCATCACCCTCCACCTAGAAACAAACAACCTACTCTCTAATAAACAATTTGGTTTCAGAAAAAAATTATCCTGTAATCTACAACTTCTTCACTACAAATCTTGCTCAGGGCAAAGCAATAGATGCAATTTACATAGACTTCTGTAAAGCCTTTGACTCAGTGGTACACGACAAACTTCTTCTAAAACTAAAATCCTATGGCATCTCCGGACCTTTCCATAATTGTATAACTGCGTCAAACAGGCAACAAGTGGTCAAAATAGGCAGTGCCCTATCAAATCCTGCTCCTGTTAACAGCGGTGTCCCCCAAGGCAGCGTTCTAGGTCCAACACTCTTCATATTATACATTAACGACCTCTGTGACCATATTATAAATAATTGTGTTCTCTTCACCGATGATGTTAAAATATTTAACACTACCAACAATGCTGCTACCCTTCAAAAAACCTTGACTTTGTGTCGGAATGGTCAAAAATTTGGCAACTCCAAATCTCAATCAACAAATGCTCTGTCTTACACATTGGAAAAAAGAATCAGAATATTAAATACAAGCTTGATGGACATGACCTTGTAGATGACCCTCACTCCATCAAAGACCTTGGAGTTCTCATATCCAATGATCTAAGTGCCAAAGCCCACTGCAACTACATCGCCAAAAAGGCATTAACGGTTGTAAACTTAATCTTGCATAGCTTCTTCTCCAGAAAGTTTACACTACTAACCAGAGCATACAAAACATTTGCTAGACCAATTCTCGATTACAGCTCGCCTGTCTGGAACCCACACTTCACTTTGGACATTAATACAATTGAGCGTGTCCAGAAATATTTTACAAGAAGAGTTCTCCACTCCTCTGATCACAACAAAATACCTTATGCCACCAGACTTGAAATTCTGGATTTAGAAAATTTAGAATTACGCCGCCTTCGGCATGACCTGAGCATAACTCATAAAATCATCTGCTACAATGTCCTTCCTGTCGAAGACTACTTCAGCTTAAACCACAACACTGCACGAGCACACAATAGGTTTAAACTTAAAGTGAACCGCTCCAATCTTGATTGTAGAAAATATGACTTCAGTAACAAAGTTGTTAATGCACTACCTGACTCCATGGTCCCATCCCAAAATCCCCCAAAATCCCAAAATCCCCAAATCCCCAAAACTTTAACCAAAGACTGTCTACTGTTGACCTGACCCCATTCTTAAGAGGTCTATAAGGGGCATGCATAAGAGCACCAGCGTGCATACTGTTCCTGTCCTAATGTTTCCTTTGGTTGTATACAATTTGTGTGGTTATTTCATGCTTATACTTATATATATTGTTGTGTTTGACAAAATAAATATATTTTCCAAAAGCTTTTATGTTTTGCAAAGAATTACAAAGTTGGCATCAGCTGTAATAAGAAGTATAATTAACCGCTCTGTGGCGGCACCAGCCCTGTGGAACGAGCTTCCTCCGGGATTACGACAACTCCCCGACCTCTGGACCTTCAGACGGGAACTGAAGACTTTATTATTCCAGCGTGCGGGACTAGCCTAAGAATAAAATGTTTTAGTTAAATTTTAATGGGGGTTTTATTGGTTTTTATTGTTTTAGTGATCAGGCCAGGATAATATTTAGTTTTAACTGGGTTTTAATGGTTATTTATTATATTGTTTTAATATGCCTGTGAACCGCCCTGAGTCCTACGGGAGATGGTGCGGTATATAAGTTTGATAAATAAATAAACCCTTGACACTTGCAGTGTTCTAGTGCTTTACATTTCCCTCCATACATGTTGGGAAATACCCAGGTTGGCAGTGGGGAAAAATCAAGCGTGGAACTAGTCTAGAGTCGCTGTGCAACTGTAAAAGGGCCAGAACCTGAATTCCTTGGAGGCTTATTTAATGGTGCCCAAGAGAAAGCTGCCAGACTGGGGAGATTCCTGTATTACAAACAGAACTTAATAAAGAAGTTAGTTTGAACTCTGCACACATGGCCTGGTTGTTTGTGCCTGACAACACCCTAACTACAATCAATACTGAACACACACCAAATGAAGAAGAAATTCAACATTCCATGATAATGGTTATGAATTACCACTAGGAAGAGCTGTGCCACTACCACTAGATAGCCTTAAAAACTATTCTGAAGTAAATTCTAACTGGCCAGATGAGCTGGCACAAGCGCCATGATTTCTAGATGGTAAAACCACTTCTAACTTGCTTTCAATGCTTATGTTTTATCTAGATGTAGGAAATCTTCTTGAAGAACAATTGTGCATATGTTGATAATGCAAAACTTGCTTAGATATTCCTTATTAATTAGTTGAAATTTAGTTAAATAACTATTTACACTGGAATCACATTTATTGTGCTTGTTTTTTCCCAAGTGCCTCCTTTGTTTCTAATGAAATGTTCATTAGAAACAATGTTCATAGGGCTTTTTTCTTTTTTTAATGAAATAAAAAGCTTGTTGATTGTTTCATTTGTGTTACAATATTTGCCCAACAAACTATGCATCTATGTTCACAGAGGACAACAAAGTGGCATATAGAAATTGTAATTAATTGAAATAAACTGACATTAGGAACAAAGACATTTTATTGTTGGGTATAAAGTTTATGTATATTAATGTGATGCATTGCTAATATGACTTATGCTTAGAAACTTCTGATTTGGTGTTTTATATCAAGAGCAGAAACCCATTTCACTTTTAACTAAAGTGATATAGCTAAAAGTAAAGGTTCCCCTCGCACAGTTAGTCATTGCCGACTCTAGGGGGCGGTGCTCATCTCCGTTTCAAAGCCGAAGAGCCAGCGCTGTCCAAAGACGTCTCCATGGTCATGTGGCCAGCATGACTAAACGCCAAAGGCGCACGGAACGCTGTTACCTTCCCACCAGAGATGGTCCCTATTTTTTCTACTTGCATTTTTACGTGCTTTCAAAACTGCTAGGTTGGCAAAAGCTGGGACAAGTAACAGGAGCTCACCCCGTTACATAGCAGCACTAGGGATTCGAACCGCCGAGTTGCCGACCTTTCGATCAACAAGCTCAACGTCCTAGCCCCTGAGCCACTGCATCCCCCTAAAAGTGAGATAGAAAAAGCTTTGCTTTGCAACAGATGCAAACAAGGAAAACCTCATATGATACTTTCCTAGAACTTACACATCAGATTTAACTAGTAGTTTCCTTGAGTAGTTTCTGAAGGGAAATAGCATTTCTTAAATGATAGATTTAATCAAGCATGTATTAAGGGTAAAGTTTGGGATGATACTTAAATACTTAAATTCATACTGGGAATTGATCGAATAGTATCTGCCAGGCTTTGTATGAAGTTAGAGTGCGTATGTAAAGGAAGATAAAAGGGATCATAATGTACTAGAAAAAATGTATAAGGACTCCACTTAATTTACTGGAACGCACTACTGGACAAAATCTACTTTGCCAAAGAAACATTTAAAGAAACATCAGTGATTAGCGTGATGCAATAAAAAATATTTGAATCAATGGCATATGGGATATACTTATTCCTCAGTTTAGCCTTTACTTCAAAGAGTTTTCCCCAACCACAAGTGATAAAATCAGCTTCACTTCTAAAAGATTTGCAATAAAAAAAAAACAGTGCTTCAGGATCATCTTACAAGGAATGATTATTTGGCTTCAAATTATTGACTCAATAGCATATTGCTATTCCAGCAAAAAAAAACACAACCCAACTGAAACAACTCAACCTATAAAGGAAAGAAAGGTTGAGTTTGCAATTTGCAATCAAGTCTAGCCTTGAGAATTGTATTTCCCCTATACTTTCCTTTTTCTCTTTTGCATTTTGTAATTTTTAAAATTTATGTGAGTGCTTTGTGATGTAGTAATTGAGAAAAGGAATGATAATGGTGATGGTGTTATTTTAAAAGCAAGCTTATCTTCCTTCTTTCATGTATGGAGCCTCACCATTTTCCCCCCTCAGGAAGATAAGAATGCCATGCTTCTTTTTTTAAGTAATAGCAATATACAAAGAAATTGGTTTGCTGAAGAGCTCTGGGAGGTGAAGCAACAGAAGAGATGCCTCGAGCAACACTGAGATGAGTATGACTGGATATGGGAAAACGCTCAAATTTGAGTCTAGGCTATGATGGTAAGAATGGCAAAGTGGATTTACTTCTCTGTTCTTATTGCATCTGCAGATAACTGCCTCATAGGGAAAACCAAGCAGATCTAGACTACTATTAAGAATTTGCTCATCTCCTGGAGAGTAAAATTGTTCTTCTTTGCTGGTTAAGTCCAATAGACATGGCAGATTTTGTGTCTTTGGAGTTATTTGAGACTTGTTTGAGCAGATGGATCCTGAGAAGATGGACAGGGTTCTCTATGCTGTTAGTCTGACTTCTATAGATTGAATCCCTTATTAGCAAAAGCTGCCAGGGAGCTGATGGGAAATAGTGAATGCATTTTTGAGTGAGGGGGTACCTACTTTCTACCTTGAAAAAGTGGTGGTGTTCTCAACTATTTTGTTGTTGTTAGTTGCGAAGTTGTGTCTGACCCATCACGACCCCATGGACAACATTCCTCCAGGCCTTCCTGTCCTCTCTCATCCTCTGGAGTCCATTTAAACTCATGCCTACTGCTTCAGTGACTCCATCCAGCCACCTCGTTCTCTGTCGTCCCCTTCTTCTTTTGCCCTCAATCTTTCCCAGCATTAGGCTCTTCTCCAGTGAGTCCTTCTTTCTCATTAGGTGGCCAAAGTATTTCAGTTTCATCTTCAGGATCTGGCCTTCTAAAGAGCAGTCAGGGTTGATCTCCTCTAGAACTGACTTGTTTCAACTATTCAACTTGTCTCAACTGTTACTTAACTTAATTATTTTGGAGAACTAATTGTCTAGTAGACAATCTTCCTTTTTCAGGAAATGTTATTGGAAAAGGTAGTGGACCTGCTACCACAAACAATACTGGATGAACTAGATTAGGTGATATCCCTTATCAGTCAGCAACCAAGCCTTAGTATAAGGTACTTTTGTGGCTGATCTTTGGTGGAAGCAGGATAGTGGGAATTTGACATTTCAGCTCCTCCTATATCTTTTGGCAGCTTTCAGCACCATTGACTATGCAATCTTTCTGGGAGATACGCCAAGTTTGGAGTAGGGGACCTATTTTGCCATGATTTTTCTTCCTCAATTGCCAGCTGCACTAAGTGAAGACAGGGAGAGATCAAACTCTGAGGCAATTTGTTGGGAGATGTGGCAGAGTCCTTTCATCTTTGCTCAAGTTCTGTGAGTAATTTATGACAAATTAATTTAAGCACATACTGTAAGCCTATTAATTGCTTCTGGCTCTGCCTGCTTTTGATCAAAGTTTTGCATGGAACAGCAAAATGCAGAGAGCTGCATTTGCTACCCGTTAACCATTGGGTGCAATTCAAGGTGGTTGCATTCTATAAAGCCTTACATGGAAAATGCCTGCTTCTCACTGTCATTATCCCCTCTGGCTTGAATCAATTTAACTGATGAGATCTGAGAGAGGGATTGCTGAAGGTTCCCCTGCCAAAGGAATGTCTTCCAGGGCCTGATAGAGCTTTTCAGTGATGGCACCCCCTTGTATGTGTATTACACACACACACACACACAGAGTGTTCTTGGACATCTGAACCATCCTTTCTTCATGGGCTTCAGAAATACTTTTCTGGAGAATATTTGGGGACAAATATGAGATTAGCATAACCCTTATTGGTGATCCATCAGCCTGATCTTACAATTATTATTTTACACATATTTTATGAATATGTTATAATGGATAGATGGATGGATAGATGGATGGAAGAATGAATGGAAGAAAGGGAGGAAATCTAGACATAGTTGTGGATGTAGATACATACCGTATAAAACCAAGTATTAAATGCTCACTGAACCCAGCAGCAGTATTCATGGTTTTGAATTTCATCCAAGACTGGCTAATTCTGAAGTAAGTCACACTATTGAACAACCAATATAATGTGAAGCATAATCAGTGCATCAAAGGACAGGAAAAAGAGACTAAACAAAAGATGAAATTGGGTGTATTTTGTTTTAAGTTGGCATATTGGGTTCTGTATAACATACACTGTCATAAGAAAAAATATTTTAGTAAGCTCTGCATAATGTAAGAGCTACATAGGAGTGCAATTAGACCTCATTATTTAATAAACATCTTATACATAGTTTCAATTCATGGTGGAATGTTTGGGATTCTCACAGCTGAATAACTCATTGTATCGTGATTTAGCATACTTATTCATTCATTTGATTTATACTCTGATTAGTAAATTAATAATGATTCCTAAAATAAATTAAGAGATGGGGAATCCTTGGTGGAAACAATACCGTAATTAAGGAACTACCAAGGAGAAAACCACACCACTACCAACAGTGGCTGAGCAAGCTACTGAATATAAATAGGGAGCGAAGGTCATACTTACTAGCATTGATGATATTACCCAGATGGGTAAGCAAGCAGCCAAGCTCAAAGAGCACCAAAGAGTTCATAAACTAGTAGAGCCACATTCCTCAAATCTAGTTTCTAACTGAGTTTCAGTACCAGATAGTGGCTAAAAACCTGACTGTGAGAGATCCAGAAAAAATAGTATTTAGATAAATCTGGAGCAGAGGTGGTATTCAAAAGGTTCTGACCAGTTCTGGATAACCGGTAGCATAAATTTTGAGTAGTTCGGAGAACCGGTAAATACCACCTATGACTGGCCCGTCCCCATCTATTTTCTGTCTCCTGAGTCCCAGCTTATCGGGAGGAAATGGGGATTTTGCAGTATTCTTCACCTGAAGTGGGGTGGAATGGAGATTTTACAGTATCCTTTCCCTGCCATGCCCACAAAGCCAGGCCCACAAAGCCACACCATGCCACACCCACCAAGCCATGCCCACAGAACCAGTAGTAAAAAAATTTGAATCCCACCACTGATCTGAAGCTGTGAGGCCAGCATAGTTGTAAGGTTATAATTGCATACATTTCCCAGGCCAGGCAAGAGTGTCTTCAGTAGGAGTGTTACTACCTTTGTTTGGATCTGTTGTTGCTTTGTGTTGTGTTGAAACCAATAAAGGAGGCTCATGATTGAACTGTGGGGTCTCTGAGTTTGCTTGTTTTCTTGCAGATGTTTCATTACCCAAACTAGGTAAAATCATTTTTTATTTTATTTATTTATTTATTTTGTCACACAGTATATATAAGCATAAGCATGAAATAATTATACAATATATAAGCATATATATGAGTATGTAATAACTATATTAATTGGATATAATGAAAGGAAACAATAGGACAGAAACAGTAGGCACGTTTGTGCTCTTATGCACGCCCCTTACAGACCTCTTAGGAATGGGGTGAGGTCAATAGTAGACAGTTTTTGGTTGAAGCTTTGAGGATTTTGGGAAGAGACCACAGAGTCTGGTAGTGTATTCCAAGCATTAACAGCTCTGTTACTGAAGTCATATTTTCTGCAATCAAGATTGGAGCAGTTAACATTAAGCTTAAATCTATTGTGTGCTCGTGTAGTGTTGCAATTGGGTGCTCGTGTATTGTTGCAATTGAAGTTGAAGTAGTCTTCGACAGGAAGGACATTGTAATAGATGTAATAGATGTAATAGATGTAATCATCTCTAGCACTGATGATGTTATCTAGTTTGGGTAATGAAACATCTGCAAGAATACAACCAACCTTAGAGTGATTGTTGCAGTGTTAATTTTCAATGTATTTTCCAAAACATTCATGATTTTTTTAAAAAAAAAATATTTTCTTGTTTCAGCCCATGGATGTTGTTAGGAAATTATTATTGCCCAACTGGTTGGCCAGGAAATATATAAACCAATGTTGTATGTTTGTAGTTAAAAGTATTATGTAGCTTTAAAAACTTAGTTGCATCATCGTGCATCCTGATTGGCTGAGCTCTGTAGCCAATGTACTTAAGGAAAGCTGAATTATGGTTTGTGTGGACACTACACCATGTTTACCTGCTGATATGCTGCAACTCTATATTTGAGCTCTATGCATGAGCATTGCTTGATCATGGAGATTTACTGCTTCTTTAATATTTACTGACTGTTTTGTATTGAACTTTGTTCATGAATGAAACTAAAGAAGATCTAGTTTGTTGTGTTTTTATTTATTTATTTTTATTTATTTATTTTATTTATCGTAACAATATATACAAGCATTGCATAAAGGATTATATAATATATAAACATATATATGAGGAGAAACGAGGTACTATAAACATATATATACATAGGGGAAGAAACAATAGGACAGGAACGGTAGGTGCTCTTATGCACGCCCCTTAGAGTCCTCTTAGGAAAGTGGTGAGGTCAACCATGGATAGATTTTGAGTAAAGCTTTTGGGGTTATGAGAAGAAACCACAGAGTCAGGTAATGCATTCCAAGCATATACAATTCTGTTACAGAAATCGTGTTTTCTGCAATCTAAACTGGAGCGGTTGACATTGAGTTTAAATCTGTTGGTAGCTCTTGTGATATTGTTATTGAAACTAAAGAAGTCATTGACAGGAAGGACATTACAACGGATGATTTTATGAGCTAAACCCAGGTCCTGTCGAAGGCGACGAAGTTCCAAGTTTTCTAGACCCGGGATATCAAGTCTGGTGGAATAAGGTATTTTATTGGTTTCGGAGGAGTGGAGAACTCTTCTCGTAAAATACCTTTGGACACGCTCAACTGTGTTGATATCAGATATATGATATGGGTTCCAGACAGGAGAGCAGTAATCAAGAATTGGCCTAGCAAATGTTTTATATTCTCTGGTCAGTAGCGTGGTGTTTTTTGAAAAGAAGCTACGCAGAATTAAGTTAACAACTCTTAGAGCCTTCTTTGCTATATAGTTGCAGTGGGCTTTGGCACTTAAATCGTTAGATGTAAAAACTCCAAGGTCTTTGACAGGGTGGGGGTCATCTGTGAGGCAATGTCCATCAAGCATGTACTTTGTGATTGGGTTCTTTCTTCCAATATGCAAGACTGAGCACTTACTGGTTGAGATTTGTAGTTGCCAAATTTTAGACCAAGCAGTTAGATGATCAAGGTCCTTTTGAATTGTGGATGTATTGTCAGTGGTGTTGAAAAGTTTGACATCATCAGCAAAGAGAACACAGTTATTTGAGCAAAGATCATTTATGTATCTTATAAAGAGAGTTGGTCCAAGAACGCTACCTTGAGGAACACCACTCTTGACAGGAACAGGATTTGATAGAGCATTACCAATTTTAACTGTTTGTTGTCTGTTTGACAGAAAAGCAGATATCCAGTTGTGTAAGGGTCATGCCATAGGATTTTAATTTTAGGAGAAGTTTATCATGTACTACTGAGTCCAAAGCTTTACAGAAGTCTATGTATATTGCATCTATTGATTTACCTAGATCAAGATTTGTAGTCCATAGGTTTTTACAGTGGAGAAGTTGTAAATTGCATGATAATTTTTTCCTGAAGCCAAATTGTTTATTTGAGAGAAGGTTGTGTATTTCTAAGTGCAAGGTAATGGATTGGTTGATGATGGATTCCATTACCTTGCAGGCAACGCAACATAGGGAGATTGGTCTATAATTATCAACTAAGCTGGGGTCGCCTTTTTTGAAAACTGGAATGACTGTGGCTAGTGACCAGAGATTGGGAAGGGAACTGGTAGTAAAAGTTTTATTAAAGATTATACTTAGGGGTTCTGCTAAATTACTAGAGAGTTTTTTTAAGAAGTAAGCACAAAGTCCATCAGGTCCAATGGATAGAGATGGTTTCAAGTTACAAAGAGCTTTACCAACATTTTCTTCTGTAAAATCTATATTTGTTAAGTCGTCATATTCATTTCTTGTACGATTTGGGAATGTGGGATATGTGCCATCACTGTTGACAAAAACTGAGCCAAAGAATTTGTTAAAGAGGTTTGCTTTAGTTACTTCATTATTGTGTTCATTGCCATTAGAATCTTTTAGTGGTGGATTTTTCTACGATTGGTAAAAAGACTTGATATTTGAAAAAATATCCCTGGACTGACTTTATATGTGTATGACCTGGATTGTTTTTGGGACTATAATTTTGCTTTTTCCCTAAAAGTAAAATATTATCAAAACCCAGTATGTTTGTTTATTAACTGTTATTGTCCACAATCATTCTCAGTCGCTTTCATACATAAACTCAAAAGGATACTCTGCTCAGAGAATATAAATATAGAACAGAAACAGGAAATGATTACTTATAAAGAACTTTTGTATGCTGAAGGAGGTAGATTGCAATTAAAATCATTACAGGTATTAAATGAAGAAGGGAGGAATTATACTTGGTTTCAATATGGGCAAATAAGTGCTAGATGGAAAGAAGATCAAAAAATTGGTATAATGCAAAGGGAGGAAAATTTAATAAAGCAAATTAGAAATCAGACCCAGGAGCATATAAAGAGATTGTATAATGTGTTGCTTGAAATAGATTCGGAAAAGGATTTGGTAAAGGATTGTATGATAAAATGGGCACAGAATATTCAGGAACCAATAATGTTGGAAACATGGGAGAAAATTTGGGTTAGAAATGTTAAGTTTACACAAGCACAGAATTTAAGGGAAAATTTTTATAAGATGTTTTATAGATGGCACTTAGATCCCAAAAAATTATCATGTATGTATCCTAATATCCAAGCGAAATGTTGGAGGTGTGATTGTGATGATGCTACATATTTTCATATTTGGTGGACTTGCAAGAAAATTAAGGTCTTTTGGATAAGAATTTGGTGGATTATTCAAAATGTACTGAAGAAGAAGATAAAGTTCCTGCCACAATTTTTCCTTTTGGGAATTATAACGGATTGTACAGGGATTGAGACTAAATTGATTCTGAATTTAATAACAGCAGCAAGACTGTTGATTGGACAATACTGGAAGAAAGAAGAGATACCTACAATAGAAGAATGGATACTGAAAGTTATTAATTTGGCTGAGATGGCTAAAATCTCAGCTTTTTTAAAAGACAATACGCAGGAAAGATATTTAATTGAATGGAAAAAATGGATTGATTATCTACAAAATAGATATCAGATTAAGAAATATCAGATTGCCTTTGAATAATTAGAAAGTTATTTTATGTAATGGGGAGGGGATTGGGAGATGAAAAGCTTTGGATGTGGTTATTTGGATTGGAAGGGAAAATTTTATTCTATGTTTGGTTTATGTATAACAATACCTTGTGATTGACCCGGGAAGCCGGGGGGGGGGGAGGGAGGGGAAGGGGGTTTTTTGGGAGGGAGGGGGGAAAAAGGGGAAAAAATGTTTTTGTTTTTTAAAACTCTTTCAATAAAAAAAAAAAAAGGATACTCTGCTCAATAGTCCACAACATTGGTTGTGAGACAAGATTACCCTTAACGGATATCTTGAGTGTCCGCTTTAGAAGCCATTTGTTGCACTGCATTTCCATAACTATAACAGTGCTGTAATTTTACTGTTCAAATTTTGAACCCAATATTTCTGGCTGCCCTCCCCCCACTGTTTCTCCACCAGAATGCCTGCTATTGACATTTTTGCTACTGGTGTTTTATAATTTTGCTTTCATCATCGTGCAATTATACTTGGCAAAAGAAGAAAGAGCAAAGGAATAGTTTTTGGTTTTTGTTTGCCAAATATGGGTAATTCTTCATGTTAAAGGCTGTCAGTACCATGACAGTCCTATTATGTCTTACTTAGAGCAAAGAAACTCTTTTGACAAAATACTACAAATGTTTTTTTATTCCAGTTTCGTATTTCTCGATTTATAAGGTGACGACTCAAGATGTACTGGAGACTTTCCATATTGGGTAGGAGCCAGATTCCTACTTGCCCAACAAGGCAGCTGCTTTGTGCATTTATTGCTTTTTTAAAAGTCAGACTTGTTTGTATAATTAGATTGGGAAATTACTAACATATGCCCACCTGTGTTTGCAATTTCCAGCTAGATTGGACAGGATCATAGATAATATCCACAGCCATATACCTGAGCTGAGATGTTGTTCATACGAGGTGGACATAGCTGCTTTCAGAAAGATATTCAGAAGTGAATTGGCATGGAACATATCCTATTTGCAAGTTCTATTTGCCTTGTTACTACATTGTTCCTCACACATTTGGTTCAAGAAAATGCAGCACATTGCAAACAAAAAGAGTGGAAAGTTGTTTCCTCAAAAATAAAAACTGTGAAACTGAGATATTTGGTTATTAGAATTAAGCATATTTTGGGACATTATAGAGAATACATAATGAGACTGGTTTTAAAAATAAAACAGCAACAAATCTTGTGTTCCCCCTCCTTTCCTGTGTTGTAACAATTTAATGTCTCCAGCATATGATGAGAATCAGAATTATCCCTTCTCCACCCACTACTGACAATTTCATTCCTTCTGATTTCAGCACCTTTTTCATGGTGCTAAAACCAATTAGTGAAACATGGAAAGGTTTTGCAAAAAAACAAAGTTCAGCCCACTGGAGAACGTTAGTGCATCACCTACTCATTATAGCCATGAATACATATGATCTCTGATCTGTGTGAGAGAAGCTAAATTCACAAACATGTTTTCTTTGGTCACCTCATTGCCTCTTAATGGAAGTAAAATTTATACTGCTAATTACTGGATTGCAGATAATGGCACACAATAAAGGCACACAAAAACAAATCAGAAAGATTAAACTCAATCTCACTTCTCTTGCTCACATTTCTTTTTATAGGTACATAAAAAATAAATCTGCCTGTTAGATCTCCAAAGCAATTGTTTGAAAAATGACTTCCTACATCTATTACACATTTCATTAACATTCTTTTTAGACAAATTAATCTGTGCGAGCGTGCCCTGTCACTGGTCTGCCTGTGGCTTTCAGTGACAGTTATAGATCCTGGGATTGAAATTGTCTTCATTTCCAGGGTGGCTGTAGAAGAAGAAAAAGAGAGAAATGAGACTTTCCCGGCACTTTTTCGTCTTCGGTCACTTTCCACCAACTAACTTCCAATCTATATGAAAGCAGGCGGTTTTCCATAATTTTGGGCACAGAAGAAAAGGAATGCTTAAATAGTTGGATCACATTTCCTACAGCTGTTTTTTCTATGGTAACATAATTCCATGGGGATTCTCCTCCCTACACACACACACCTCCGCTTTTTAAACTATTTAGATATACTTCAGCAAAATTATTGAATTGGCCTACTTTTCTAACATTACAGTTAGGAACAAGAAAAAAGACTACAAGAACAACAAGAGATGTTGGTGGCAGTAATTGATTAAAATAAAGAACATAGGATATTGTAAACTTCGCCTTTGTAATTGGGAAATACATTCCCCAAAGGTATGGGATGGGCCATGTGTGTTCTCATCCCCAGCTGGAAGGGCCATTTGATATACTAATTGGAAATGATGGGGAAACTATAGCTAGAAACATTGGGAAAGTGCCTTGCTGGAAGGGTGTAGTATGGATATCACTTCTACGGCAGACTTAGTACAGGTCCGAGACATATAGAAATACTTTGTTATGATTTTATTAGTAACTACTTCTTTTCACTTGGCTACCGTTTTCACAGGTTCCATTTACTAGACATCAGTCTTTTTGAAAACGCACGCCCCAAGTATCACAAGTAATAACAAAGAAGAGGCTTTTAGAAAAATGTATTTGTGAAGGTATGAAATACTCTTCTTACAAATGCTCTTCAGACAAAAGCTTTAGGGATTCTGCATTTCTCCCAGAAAACTGTGGCTGTTTAAGATATTTATCTGCTTGGCATAAAATGAAGTAATTGGGCAAAGGGAAATGAACAACACTGTTCTCTTTCTCAGTTCATTGAACATTAACCATAGATTAAAACTTTAATTATTGAATCATTATCCTTTTAAGCATAAGATAATAGGTATGTATTCAAAACCTCCTGTGGCTCTGGTGTTTTGATCCAAAGTTTTAAAGCTTCTGATTCATTGAATTCATTCTGCTTGTTTGGGGACTCTGTCAAAAGACTTCCCCTTTGCTCTCTGCTAGTAAACAGAGGAAGTATTTCACTGTTTATCTGTTAACCAAAAAGCCATCACAAAACTATGCAACAGTAGGCCAGAATAAACTTGTGATAAACTGGTATAGTTGAAGAGTAAAATCATTACATAAAAGGTAAAGGTAAAGGTTCCCCTTGCACATACGTCCTAGTCGTTGCCGACGCTAGGGGGCGGTGCTCATCTCCATTTCAAAGCCGAAGAGCCAGCGCTGTCCGAAGACATCTCCATGGTCATGTGTCTGGCATGACACAACGCCAAAGGCACATGGAACGCTGTTACCTTCCCACCAAAGGTGGTCCCTATTTTTTCTACTTGCATTTTTACGTGCTTTCAAAACTGCTAGGTTGGCAGAAGCTCACCCCGTTACATGGCAGCACCACGGATTCGAACCGCCGAACTGCCGACCTTTCGATCGACAAGCTCAGCTGTCTTAGCTCCTGAGCCACCCTTTTTAAAATCATTACATAGGAAATACTAAACACGGATCAAAAGATAGATAATGGCTTAGATATTAAATGTTGGTTTCTTTATCATCATTTTAGCCCTTGACTATCCCCTGCAGGATGAAGGCTTCTTCTGCATGTTTCATATTATTCAAATATAAAACTTTCCCTTTTTAAACATGCTATATGGGCATCCTTCCTAGCTACTCAGATTAAGTGAGGAGATCAAATCTCTAATCTATCAGGTATGCATCTTATCAAGAACCATAAGACCCAGGCAGAAATGTGAAGGGAGGTATTTCTACATCCCAGCATAGAGATAACCACATTCAGTATATATCTTTGATGGTCTGCTGAGCAAACCACATTCTTCAAGGGAAAATACTTGATCACAAGGCAAAGTTCCAAAGTTCCATGATGTTCCCAAGATTAGTTCTTCCTCCATTTATTGAATTCATGAGCAAATTTTCTGTACAATACTTGCACTATAAGCCATCATCCATTTTGTCTCTGCTAATATCCCATGCTATATCACTGTATTTTTCCCTCTGAATCTATAGTAACAACTTGTCCCAAAAAAGGTGCCATATGTTAACTGGGAATAGGCTACTTCATTGTTCCAAACAAAGAATATAAGCTCAGGGCACTTTCATGTACACCAGGGTGAGCCTATCACAGGATTGCCACAGGATTGTCTGCCATATTCTCATGAACAGCAACCTGTTGTCACTATCAGCGCAAAGCAGTAAGCACTAAATCCTGGGCAAAGTTCCTGCTCAGCTTGGAAAGGACCAGCTATGGAATCTGTTGGTCTGGCATGTGTCTTTCCTACTGCCCATTGCAATGAGACATATGACACTGAAGCCTTTTGCTAACAAGGCTCTAACCAAAACCAGCAGATCTCAGAGATACTCTTACCACAATCTGTACTTTGTCCTTCATATCTCGACCTGCCCATATTGTCTCTTGCTGATCCATCCAAGTCACCCAAAAGGGACATCAGAGAACTCTTGCATTACTCTGCAGTATTGGAAGAGCTGTACTGTTATATAAACACAGCTGTTCCCTTTGCGACTGCTGCCATTGGTTGCCTAGCAATGGAACTCAGCAGCAGACTGCAGTATTTCCGAGAAAGCAATAGTTAGGCGAAGGCCTCAAAATAGCACGCCATGTGTACTAGCTTCTCCCCTATTATATTGGAAGAGTGGTTGATTACTTTCTCCATAGCTGTGAGATAAATGGGTAGAAGTCACTATTTGTTTACATGCACTGAATGTGTATGTATTATTGTCTCTATTCAGTGGTTTCTTAAACACCATTCCACTTTTTATTGCTAGCAAGACCCAATTATTAGAGTTTTATGTTCTTTTTGAACTCATATACACTGTATGTGTTGGTCTACAGAATGATTTACACATTTAGACATGTACACGACACTGTACTATATTTGCATCAGCTAATGTTTAATTATATACAAAGTGCTTACTACAATAATTCAACCATTTTTCTGGGTCCAATCCTGATAATGACATGTGCATAAATAAAACTAGATAGAGAACACCTCTGCAGACATCTGTAGACAAGGACATCTGTAATACATTAGAAGGAAAAGCAAACATATGCTTCAATTTTATATGTACCAAGGAAGTCTGAATTACCATAACCTACTAATGTTTTGAGTAACATTGAAGTAGATGGTTACTTCTATCTCCATTCTTCCAGGAACTGAAGATAGTCCAAGCAACAATTTGGACACCACCTGTATTTGGATTTGTTAACACAGTAAATCAAATCCTATTCAGTAGTAAAGAAACTTATGGGGATCTACTCCTGGGAGTCCTGTGGAACCTATTGAATGATATTATCACCCATGATACTTCCTCAGGTCTCTTAGGCCCATATTAAGCCCTCGAAACCAGAAGTGCCTGAAATTTCATGATTCTCGGAAGGTATTACTGAAATATCATCTTACTGATATCCCATGAGCTGTCTGATGAGTATGCTTGTCTCTTGATAAATCTTCATTACATGATAGATAGTGATAGATAGTGATAGATAGATAGTCCAGGTGAGGTGGGAAGGAAATATGTGTATCCCATCCAACATCTCCTGTTGACTCAGAGTTTTTCCCATCTTACAGTCCATAAGTATTAAACTGTGCTGGACTGAACTTCTTCATCCCTGGTATAAAATTAACTTGGTATGAAGAAATTACAGTATTCTCAGAAAGCTTATCCACTAGGTTCATATACCTTGCAATTTATGGTACAAATGTGGTTAATGTGGTCCAGAGGAAGCTTCTCTGTGAGGACTCTACTTGTGAGTAGAGTCATTGGAGTGGTGAGGTACAGATTGACCCTCATCTATAATTGTCCTGCAATCTGTATGTAAATGAAACATAGATATTATGGCAGGATATAAACAGAATAAACATGCAAATAATCAAATACAGGTGGGTGCACTGAAATCCCCCTGAGCTACTCCATATATTCAGTGATGCAAATTTTGGTTTATACAGTCTGCTGCATTTTCTGCTTTCCTTCCTCAGATTTTTCAGCATCACATTTCATAAGATGTTTGGTTTAACAAAAATTGCTCCGCTCTAAGCTGTTCTTGCTGATTTCTGTTGTTTCTTAATTAGTGGTATAGTCTTTGCCATCTATGGGAGAGGATTACTAGTCCCTTTCCATCAGACCACTAACTCAAACTTCACTTGTTCTGTAGAATCTTACAGAGAATAATTTAGTCCTGTGGAAATAAATGATATATATAGATTTGAGGATTATCGATGAGCTTTGTGCAGGCATGCTCTGTAGCATTCTGTCTCAGTCTTGGCCACTCTCTAAGCAGCAGCTTCCTGGACTTGCATATTGGTTTATGTTGCATGCTAGGCTGTACACTTGATCCTGAATCCTGTTCTATTCAATGAGTTCAAAGAATACAGACAGCAAGTCTAGGGTCATTATGAAATTATTTATCTAGATACGGTTCATAGACATGGTGTCCAAGTGTAAATCTGACTACACAAAAATGTAGTTATTTCACTGAATGACATTTTATTCTTTACTTTTTTTCCAGGGGATTGTTTACTACCTTCTAGTCATGTCAAGAATGTGCAACAGCAGCTATGTGAAAACAGTTGGGAATTGGGAAGTTGCGAATCTGTGTGTTTGGTCTTCTTCAGTTCAGTTAAAGTGACAGTAAAATTATTCTGTGCCAGTTAGTAGGTTGCAAACCTAGACAAAATCTGAGGAACAGGCATTTATAGGATATAAAACATTGGTCTAATCATTGTTGTTGCTGGGACTCCAGACCATTAGTACTATCAGTACAGAGATGGTTTTTGTTAAGCTGTTGAATTCTTAAAATTCTGAATGAAATAAATTCACAATGGAAAACCCTATTCTTTTCCTATTTTGCCATTTTGCATTAGTCATCTGTTTTTATGCTTCTTTTGTGAGGTTATAGGCTCAAAGCAGAATATTTATTAGAAATTTTGTAGTGGGATTAAACTGCTATACAGAAAGAATACAGAAAATCCTTTAAGCCATCCTGGATAGAGCAAGCATAAACATTTGCGCTTAAGTAAAAAATTTATGGTTCTAAAATAGCATTTTTTGGTTTTTCTGTCTTGTGAAGAAATACACAGTCATCGTCTTCTTCCTTGATACTTGATATTTATAGTACTAAAAGAAAGCTCTGCATTGCTGTATTTAAAAAGTACAACTCCTGATTCATATGCTCAGATGTTTATGTAGAACACACGTCAGTGTGATGCAACCATCCCAGATTGTAAAGATGGAATTGTTTGAAAGTACTTTATTGATGTCCTGAACTCACATGATACCCATAACAGCGTTAGGCAAAAGCAGTTACTGTTAGAGCAGATGAGAAATGACAGCTTTGGGGGGGAAAATGTTGATGAAGGGAAGAGGATGAGGGGAAGAAGAGTTAAATGAGGATAATGATATTGTTCCTCAACTTTCTTCTTTCTGCTTTAAAAGACTGAGCAAGGGTATATGCCAAAGTCTTCTCTGCAACGTTTTGAATGGTTCGAATAAGGAATAGAAACAATCGTCAGTGAAATTTTTCATCATCTCGGAACCTCTATTAGAATTTCTATAGAGTATGAAAAAATATGGGCTGCAGAAGATTCCATTTTGTATTTCTGTGTTGCTGTTCTCCTGTTGATCAACAATGGCATCTGCCTCAAATCTTTTCTAACATTTTCGAGACTTACCCCAAATTTTGGCAATGTTTCAGGTTGTGCTAATATATTTGACAATAGATGAAATAACAACAAACTTTATACAATACTGTAAGCCGCATTTGATATGCATATTTAATAATAAATGAGTATGTTTTAAACATAGCTGAAAATCTCATTGAATTGTTAGCAGAATCATAAAACAATTTGTTTTATTTTTGCGGGTTTTTTGTTTGTTTGTTTGTTTATGACACACATAAAACATTCTATTGGTTGGCAGTTTCCTAAAAAACAAATTAGATGCTTTTGGACAAATTTAGACTTGGATGTCAGTTCTCTATTGCAAAGATTATAACACATAGAACAAAACATTTTTAAGGTCTCCCTGGAAGTAATATAATGAGAATGTGGATTATCATTTGTCCTATTTGCCATGGTTACCAAGCAGGTTGCTTCACCAAAAATGATAAATGAAAGACAACCCAATCTGTGCAGAAGATGCTAGGTTTATTCATCACATACACAGGTACAATCAACAGGCTTTAACCAATTCAGAGTAACAAAAGAACCAAATTGAGAAATGCTGCAAGATAGTAAGTACTATTTGGAAACTATAAATATTCTAAGACCTCTGTCTTAAGCTGAGAAACCGGGTAAGTGATATGCACTTACCCAGAAATGTGCTACGTACTCCCTCCCATATATACACAGGCACAAAAGCAAATGTTATCCAAGAGTGCAAAGCATTGTGAAGCAGGAAAAGGAGTGGAGAAGGAAGAAGAGGGGTTCAATCAACTACTGCCAACTTGCTCACTCTTGGCAGTCCAACATCTTTAAAAAAAGGATTCAATATAAATTTATGGAAGGAGATAATCCACCCCACATGGTCATGAGATCTCCCACACTTTGTTCAGCTTCATGTTTATAAATGCCAAAAAAGCTGTCTCGGGAAAAATTACCCAGCCAAAAAATGGAGGCTAGTCTAAAATTGCATAAAACTAATGCTAGACACTATTATGCTAAAACTATTAGTGGACTAAAATCCCAGTAACTATTAATTTTGAGTAGCTCCCTTGGATGGGTAAATAGTTTTTTTGTTTTTGTTTACATTTATATCCCGCCCTTCTCCGAAGACTCAGGGCGGCTTACAGTGTGTAAGGCAATAGTCTCATTCTATTTGTATATTTACAAAGTCAACTTATTGCCCCCCCAACAATCTGGGTCCTCATTTTACCTACCTTATAAAGGATGGAAGGCTGAGTCAACCTTGGACCTGGTGGGACTAGAACCTGCAGTAATTGCAGGCAGCTGTGTTTTAATAACAGGCTTCTTACAGCCTGAGCCACACCGCGGCCCTTCAGCATCCTGGCAAGTTATTGGAGAGGAGGGAGGGAATTCCCTTTTGTTCTTAATTGCAAGATCACTGTGGCAAAACACTGAAAAACAAAGTTGAACGTTGCCATCTTTAAAAGATTAGCATATTCTATTGCCATTAAAATTATATCTTAGTTGTGCATCAAAGCACAAAGCCCTTAGTCAGGGCCTTTTTTGAAGGAAAAACAGAAGGGAATTAGGTATTTGGGGCTCCATCTCTGAAAAGAAAAAAAATATTTAAAGTATGTTTCTTTATTTTAAATGATAAAATAAAGCAACCCTTGCATGCAAGTCTGTAAAATTAATCCACTAAAACAAGTTCGCAAGAGTTTGATCAGCATTTTCTATATCATTTCCCCACATCCCCACTTATTGAGCCAATAACTTCATTGAACAAACAATTAGGAAGGAAAAGATTGTAATGACTTTGGAAACAGATGGGGAAGCTTAAATTAACATTTTATCCCTTCTCAGGCTTCTTGCAGTCTTAAAAAGGCTCTGTCAACAAGCAGAAGGGAGGAGATTTCCTCAGGCAGCAGATATTGTAGGGGAGCAAAGACAGCATTGAAAATCTTAATTGGCTGTCTTGGCATTGCTTTCCTATGTGGGGTGCTAGCTATGGTGCTCAGGGCCTCTGAACTAGAACAGTGCTACAACTGTAGGAGAGGATACTGTCTTATGCAATAGTGGTAAATATCTGTAGCTCGGATGTAGGATGAAGGTGTAGGTTCTTTCTCTGAGCTTGTGGGTCCAAACATTTTGTTACCAGGGTACGTAACATCTGCCGATGCAATCAGGGAAGAGACATAAATACGCTTAGCCTCCCTCAATGCCACTAGGTAGGTCTGAATAAATGACCTAACTAGTGTTCGGTCAGCTTCCGAACAGCTGGACCTCCAGGCGCTCTCTAGGCGTCTTTTCCGGCACTTCATCTCCCTCAGCTCCTCGGAGAACCAAGGAGCCGGTTGAGTTCTACGCCGGGTCAGAGGCCGCAAAGGCACTACACGGTCCAAAGCCCCAGCCACGGCCTGTTACCAGGCCGCAACTAGTTCCTCGGCCGAGCCGTGGGCCAGATCCTCAGGGAACGGCCCAAGCTCCGTCAGGAACCTATCCGGGTCCGTCAGGAACCTATCCTGGTATCTTATAACCAATGTGGAAATAAGTTGGCATTGGACCTGATTATCTGAGGGACCACCTATCTCTCACAGTTTCTGCTTGATTCCTAGTCTTATAGATTTTGCATACGCCAAATCCAATAGTTAAACAGGATCGTCTGATGAGATTCAGGAAACAGGCTTTCTCTTTCGTGGTGCCTGCTCTTCTGGTACACCATTCTAGAGGATGGAATGTTGGCCAGTGAGTAGAAATGTGGTTTTCTCCTTGCTAGTTCTAGCTATCAAAGGGAAAGCCACATCCACACAACACAGGCAGGGCAAGTTACTGTTTTTAAATGGGAAACAAACCCTACACCTATTTGACAGCATTGTCAAATAGTGATACATCTGCAAGCAAATAACCATGCTCAAAGAGCACCCAAGGACTTCACAGATCAACCCTGAGCTGCATATATTTTCTTCTGTTGAAACAAATTAAATTCCTGAGTTAATCCAGCTAGCATCAATACATGATATATATGAAGTCACAAAAACTTACCTTTTCCCTCAAACTATCTTTCAAGTTTGATTTTCAGTTATATTGATTGTTTTATTTTGTATTCCTATGTTATATTTCAGAAAATGTTTTGATGTATATGTTTCTCAATTGTTCTTACTTATTGTTGTAATTCTATTTTTTAATTGTCACCTAACTCAACAGTTCTTTTGACAGAAAATTAGTAGAAATGTTTTAAATGAAGAAATATTTATCTTTTCAAATTGTCAATAAAATGATTTGAGGAAAGTCCATATTTTTATTCTGTGATCCATTGAATTTGCTCCAATGCATATTAAAACTGAGGCTATTGGAAGCTAGTAAGAGATCAGAAAAAGAAAGAAAATAAAAGAAATTAATAAGAGCTCATTAAAAAAGGGAGCTGAAATTTTGAAGATGCTGGAACCCAACCTCCTATGTTAAAGACACAGCACAGAGTAATTCAATTAGCTCCATATATTTCATGTGAGGAAATATTTTAATTTGATATTTTATGTATATACGCATGCAAGACGAGATGCTTATTTCTGATTAATTGAGATTAATCAGCTTGTGTGACGTTACTGATTAATAAGACCTTAAAATTACAAAGTAATTAAAAAAATCAGATATTTATCATGTCAAGAAGTTCTCGCACAAGGTTTTCACAGCAGTAGTAAAAAATCCTCTCTCTGCCTAAAATGGTGGACAATTTTGAGACAAAGAAACAGTTTTAACTGAGTAAGACTGAATGGGACTGGAACAGGATTGTATCTTCTTTCCTGGTTTTTGTTTTGTTTTGTTGGTTTTTTTTGTGGGGGGAAATGTGTGTATGAGGTGGAGAGGTTTAGTTGGGATACTCGTTTTGTTGTTAACCACAATAAGCCTGTTTACACTACCGTTATATCCAGCTATATCCAGGATACCACAACAGAGAGCCAGAACTCGGGCTTTAATACTTTTAGCAAAGATTATCAATGGATATTTTCTATGCTTGTATCTGGAACTGCGACAGCACACATCATCATGATTTTTTTACCTGAAATTAGCCCATGAACCGCACACTGTTTTATTATTGACAATGACAACATTATTGTGAATGTGAACATGAGCATAATTCTGCCCATTTTGTTATACCAAAGCAAGTGAGAGTTGGATATGTCAGGGGAAAAAATAAATGTGGTAGGAATGGCTCCTTGAAAAGTATGTATTGTAAAACAAGAACAAATGGGGTCAGGAATGAGCAAATGCTGAATAGTTTTAGACTGAATACAAAGGAATAAATGACATAAAGAGACAACAAATCAGGGTCACATCACAAAATCAAATATGTAAAGACAGAATTGATGGACTGATAAGAAAGACTGCGAATGCTGTGTTTTTTTCTGCTAGAAGAAGAGAGAGGAATGTGAGTGGGCATGTACTTATATATTTCTGGCTCAGAATGGTTGATGTAGGAGAGGGACAGGATAATTTCTAAGACCCTGAAAAAGAAGCTTGAAGTTTTGAGAACAAAAGGGAGTGTATGAATTGGGCTTTAGAAGCAGCAGGGATGATTTGTAAAGATGAAAAAGTATGGAGCAGAATGATGAGAAATGTTTATTATCACATACATTTCATGGGCTTACTGTTTATTTCTCTTTTTTTCTTCACTTTGAACAATATGACCATAATAGGGAAAAGCATGATGGGTATGCATCAAGGTAAGAAAAATGCTATAAAAAGATGAAAAAACATTTGGAGATGTGATTGTGATGATGCTACCTATTATCATATATGGTGGACTTGTAAAAAAATCAAACCGTTTTGGATTAAAATATGGTGGATTATGCAGAATATTTTGAAAAAGAAGATAAAGTTTATTCCACAACTGTTTTTATTAGGTATAATTACGGATTGTACAGTAATAGAGACTAAATTAATATTGAACTTAATATCAGCAGCAAGACTTTTGGTGGTGCAACATTGGAAGAAAGAAGAATTGCCTACAATTGAAGAATGGACACTCAAAGTTTCAAATTTAGCAGAAATGGCAAAAATTTCTGCGTACCTGAAAGATTATTCACAAGAACGATATATAGTAGAATGGAGAAAATGGATTGATTATATTCAAAATAAGTATCAGACTAAAAACTATCAAATAGCTTATGAGTGATTGTAGGGAATGTATTGCATTTGTGTATTTGTTTAAAAGGGAAAGGGGAGTTAAGGGAGCAAAGGGAGAGAAGAGATCATGGGTTATGGTTTTTAGTATTTTAGTGTATGCTTGTTAGATGTTATACCCTGTATTTTGCTCTGGGAAGTCTGGGGGTGGGGTGGGGAAGAGGGAAGGTTGAGGAGGGGGAAGGAGGGGGGAGGGGAGGGAGATAATTGTTAAAAAAAATTATTGTAAAACTTTTTCAATTAAGAAAAAAAGATGAAAAACATTACATGTTTTTGTTTACTTTTACAGTTAATTGAAATGCCTAGGATGGAAGAGATGATAGCATTGTAAGACTCATATTTTATCCTTGGTCTTTCCAGTCCACATTCTATGGGAATTTTAAAGTACAGTCCTAGGAATACTTTCACCTGCAGACTGTAAAAGATCCAAGCCAGGTGCCTCTTTTGTAGCTAAAGGAATAGTTCTGTGGTAAACCTGCAAACAGAAGCAAGCAGATGCAAAAGTCCCATAAAGGAGCTGAACTTGCCATGAACTTGCAGTTATTTGTCTAAGCCATGAATTGTCAACACACGTGTGTGGGGGGGAAGCTCCTATTCAATGAAAAAGCAATATAAACACAATGACAATAAACAGGGGAAAGTGCTACTGACAATTCCAGTCAGATTTGATGGAGAGGCTGTTAAGCCATCAGAAATAGCAATGAAAGACATAGGAAAAAACTACCCCTGTGCTACACAGTTTATAAGCCATCATTCAGTACTCCAAAGAATGCAAGCAAGATAGGGAGGGAGAAAAATCCAGCAAGACAGGTGAGAACTTAATTTATTCAAAATAAAACCGGAAGGGAAGGGAAGGGACTATTGCCTATAAATTCAATACTAATAGCACACAATAGACTTGCAAATAAACGAAGCAAGAACTAGTGGAAAGTTTGGGGAAAAAATTTTAGTGCCTGACAAGGAGATCAAATTTTCTCCCTTCTCACATCCTGCCAATATCCGTTAAATTCAACTTCCATGCTGATAATGGGACAAAGTCATCTACCTCATCTGATCAAAGCAGGATATCCCATCATTAAGTGATGCATGTGTTAAATTTCTAGGTCACATCACTTTAAAATGTTTTGGAGGCAGCTTTGCAAAGTTAAAATTATATAAAGAACCAGCAATTCTCTGTTAACACAATATATTTACAAATGATTCCACTCCCAATTACAAAAGATTCCCCTCCCTAACTGAAATATTTAATGTAAGACCTGGGTTGGAGGGACATGTTTTAACAATCATTAAGGTGGCAAGGTAGGGGCAGACCTTGTGGGAGGAGGAGCTGTTCCAAACGACAGGTGCAACAATGGAGAAGATCCATTTCCTTGGTCCCACTAGGTAATATTCCAAAAAAGATCCAAATTGTGCAAACCATAGTATTCCCTGTGACATCTATCAAAATGAAAATTGGAAGAGTATTGATGCCTTTGAACTGTCATATTCAAGGACTCCTGAGAATACTATGGACAGCCAAGAAAACAAAGCAATGGATCATCGAACAAATCAACCCAGAGTTCTCACTCAAAGCACAAATGAACATGCTCAAATTATTCTGATTTGGACACATTATGCAAAGACTCAGCTCTCTGGAAAAATATGTAATGCTGGAAAAGATAGAAGGAAAGAGAAGAGGATGACCAGCAACCAGGTGGTGATAAGTGCACCATTGGGAGACTTGAAAGAACAGGGTAGTTAAAAACAATCAACTAAATAACATTGCTAAATTGACATGATCTACAATAAGCTGACATAAATCACTATTTGGGAAAGTCATATTCTCTAACACTTCCAGCAGCATTTATTATCTCAAGGCATTACCTCAATGTGTCTCTTTGTAAGACCAACCATTTGTCCCATTCCAGATATTCATTGTCTTGAAATGAGCATGATCAATATTAAAAATGCAATCTAAATATCCTCTGTATTTATTTAATAGGAATATTATAGGAGGGTTTTGTTCCCAAATAATCTTCTTTTGGGAAGAGACCACAGAGTCAGGTAGTGTATTCCAAGCATTAACAACTCTGTTACTGAAATCATATTTTCTGCAATCAAGATTGGAGCGGTTCATATTAAGCTTAAATCTATTGTGTGCTCGTGTATTGTTGCAATTGAAGCTGAAGTAGTCTTTGACAGGAAGGACATTGTAATAGATGATTCTATAAGTTAAACTCAGGTCATGTTGAAGGTGGCGTAGTTCTAAATTTTCTAAACCCAGGATTTCAAGTCTGGTGGCATAAGGTATTTTGTTGTATTCAGAGGAGTGGAGAACTTTTCTTGTAAAATATTTCTGGACACGTTCAATTGTATTGATGTCAGAAATGTGGTATGGGTTCCAAACAGTCGAGCTGTACTCAAGATTTGGTCTAGCAAATGTTTTATATGCTCTGGTTAGTAGTGTAGTGTTTTTGGAGAAGAAGCTACGCAAGATTAGATTTACAACTTTTAAGGCCTTTTTTGCAATGTAGTTACAGTCAGCTTTGGCACTTAGATCATTTGATATGAAAACTCCAAGATCTTTAACAGGGTGGAGTCATCAGTAAGGTAATGTCCATCAAGCTTGTACTTAGTGTTTAGGTTCTTTTTTCCAATATGTAAAACTGAGCATTTGCTGGTTGAGGTTTGGAGTTGCCAAGTTTTAGACCATTCAGATAAAAAGTCCAGGTCTTTTTGGAGGATAGCTGTATTATTGGTGGTGTTAAATAGTTTGGCATCATCAGCAAAGAGAACACAATTACTTGTAATATGGTTCCCCAAAGGTGCTTTTTCAAAAGGCAACTGGACTGTCATTGAAGATATTTTGCTTCTCATCCAAGAAGCTTCAACTTGGCCTTCATGACTGAGAATCTCCATAGATAAGCAAAAGGTACAAATGTCCATAGACCTTGTGAATGTCTGAAAATGAGCTGCTGTTTGACCTATTTACCTAAAACTATCCATTTATAATACCTAACATGGGATTTTATTTCTTCTCTTTATCTTTCCCTGTTCAGTTATTTCTTCCTATCAACTCTATCAAGTTACTTTTGCCTTCTTTTGAAGCTATTCCTTTTTCACACCAGATCACCATCCTGAAGGTTTGTTTTGTTTGTTTTTGCTTCTTCCCCTTCTCTTTCTTCTTTTCAGGGCAATGTGGGTGGTTGTGTGCTTATATATTTCTGGATGAGTGAATAGTTGATATATAGCAATAGCACTTAGATTTATATACCACTTTAGAGTGCTTTACAAACCTCTCTAAGCAGTTTACAGAGTCAGCATATTGCCCCCAACTATCTGGGTCCTCATTTTACCCACCTTGGAAGGATGGAAGGCTGAGTTAACCTTGAGCCTGGTGAGATTTGAACTGCCAAATTGCAGGCAACCAGCAGTCAGCAGAAGTAGTTTGCAGTACTGTATTCTAACCACTGTACCACCAAAGCTCATACAACAGAGAAAGAATAATTGGCATAAACAAAGATTAGTTGATTTTTACGAAGGGTAAATTATTTTACAGGCCAAGGATTTTATTTATTTATATTTCATATTTCTTAAGTGCCCATTGCCCACAGTGAGGGCAATGGATCAATCAATCAAAAGTTGTTAATTTAATTAATATCATGAGGGTTTTTTGTCATGGGTTTACCATTTTTGTAAATTTGTCTTTTGCCAGAAGTGCATGTACATACAAATGTATACATCCAGGTGTCTCATATAAATACATCATGTATTTATTAGGTTGAAATTGAATTTACAAATTGGATTTCAAATTGTATTAACCATAGTTGGACAAGACGGGAGAGCTAGGGAAGTCAATATTTCTTTTTCTGTCTATTCTTCTTTTGGGATCAAATTTCGTATCTTTCATATGGATAATTTAAAAGCAAGAATAAAATAAATCATTCTGGAATGCTGCATAATTCAGTACTTTTTCTACTCTACACAAAGCCAGTTACACATCTTGACCCCAAAATAAATAGGTGATATCATAAATGTGCACTTCATAATTATTGATAAATTATTGATAAATCTTAAAGTCTGTTGCAGATAATGTGATCTTTGAGGTGGTATAAAATTATATTTTATTTGAAAAAAGTTAAGTATAGGACAGGATGGAATAGTTGAGCATACATTGATGAATTGTAGGATTCAGACTAGCTCCATCAAACATTTTTTTTATTCCACTTTGATAAGCTTGAAGGACTCTGACTAATTTTATAGGAGAACTTAACTTTTTTATTTTCCTCTAATGTATGCATATAGCTCCTAAGAAGTCAAGAAACTTCTTCATGATTTGCACAAACTGCAGAATACAAATGAGAAACTCAGTAACTTGGCAATTATAAATTAAATCTCTTTCGTGTGGGAAAAAAACCATAAAAGACAAGAGCAACTGTAATTACAGTTGCTCTTGTTGTACCTTAAATAATATGTTTACAAGCCATTCTGCTCACACTTAAATTAGATTTACTTTTAATATTCTGGTGGACAAAATATTATAGAAATATAATTTGAATAACAAATGAAAAGAAAGAACAGCTTTGTCAGAACACATTTGCTTTCAGATGATGTTTGTTGCATTGCATGCCTATTAATCCTTTTATGTCATTCTGTCATCCAGTTTATTTATAGAAATGCAAAAAGGGAATGATATTTCATGTGTATAGATTTTTGCTAAAAGCTTTAGCACCTATCTTTTAAACAATTTTAAAGATGATCCATTGGTAATTAATGCAGGGTGTTGTACAAAAAATGGGCACAGTGTGTTCTCTTCTCTAAAATTATATACAATTTTTAAAATTGGAGTCATATTGCATGATTCCCTTGTTATACTTTTTAAAGCCCTGCTGATGAAGAATACCGGACTGATCATATAAAATGGTGCATTTTTTAAAGGATAGATTACCAAAATACTGGTGCAATTTGGAATTGGAAAGATCCTTGGAATAGGACAGAGGGCAGATTAATAGGCTTACATTGTTGCTTCAGGTGAGACCTAAATCAGCTAAATTCCTATGGCTAAGAGATCAGCTCAAGTATCATTTTGTAATTTGTTCCCACATTGAATACACTAGATAATTTAATTTCAGTCTCTTTTCCCATTCTTTCATTCACTCACCCCTTTACCAATGCGTTAGAGAAATAGAGACTGATACAGCTTGACTGGCTAAATACAAAATTAAGCTGATAGTTTTAGGTTTGTTATTACAGTACAGTCTCACCCCACCCCACCCCATCCATCCGAGAAACGAGTTCCTTACTCAGCATGCCTGAGATGGAACAGCCACTCCATGGATTCATATTCAGCTTTCATAAAAATCAACAAAGGACAACCTTGCCCTGAGAAATAATGCATCAGTTATGTATTGTGGGTTCAGGAAAGATATGTACCGTGTTATAAAATACATTGCAAACATTCTTCATAAGATTCACTATGAGAGGCCAGACTGAGGGGATGTAGTTGCTGCTTCCCCAAGATAACAAAATACGTTTTATTTTTTTAAAAAGTGTATTGTCCTAATAATAATATGGTGAATTCCCTTGTACTTCTACATATCAGCATACTGAACAGAAATGGGTCAAACGATCGGCAGATTTTTAATATCTTTTGTATGCAGTGCCTTGGCAATCGATCATTCATTTGTTTGTGTTCACATTAAGTTTTGAAAAGACAAAGCATATTGCAAGGGCAATATTAAACTCTGCTAGGTTACACTGATTTTTTGTGATCAAGAGCTAGATAATTCACTTTTTGCTTCCAGGGTAGGAAGTATCATTTTGATATGTCTTTGGAACAGTTGCATTGTTGGATCCCAAGGCCAGGGTTTATATAACTACTGAGAGAAACAATACTATGATAAATTACTTGATAAATGTTTGTTACTAAGGGAACTGTCTTTTATATTCTCTAAAATATACTGACATGCTTCCCTAGAAATAGTGCATGACCAACTGGAAATATACAATCCTTACCTTGTAAGTTAAAAATGCAATTTCCAAAAATAGCTTTAGGTTTTTACCTTGTAGCTTTCTAGCTTCACCATCTGCGTGATTCAAAGAAAAGAAAATATATTCAATACTTAAAATGTCACCAAATGACAAGCAAACTCAAATGGAATCATGAATGCTACTAATTTGGAAATAAAATGTTGAATGATCTTTTTGGAACCAAAATTTCAGATACATATCAGTGTAATACTTGAATGTGGGGAACTGAAATAGTTATATCTTCCTTCCTTCCTTCCTTCCTTCCTTCCTTCCTTCCTTCCTTCCTTCCTTCCTTCCTTATCCAATATTATAAATATAATTGCAGATATATATTAATAAAGAATACACATTTGGCTGAGGACCCAGTGGACCACATGATATTAAAGCAATGCCAATAATTTCATTAAACATTTTTTTTATCATCTGGCACAGAAAAAAGAGGAAATATTGCTTTAATTTTTTTTGCATGTTATACTATTCTTCCAGTTATTTAAGATAACCAAAGATTATATTCAATATTTCATTGCACTATTCATTTTCAAATGATCTGCAGACTCTCTAGCTTCCTATAGATCATTTAAATCCTAAAATATTACATCGAGAAGGATATATTCCTGGGGGTTTTTTTCCATTCAGAAGAACAATGAAGGAATCAGGAAGACACGGAAGTTGCAGATTGAAAGATATGTAACATAAAAAAGGAACACCAATATTTAAGAATTTAAAAAATCTTGAAAGAGAGATTCTAAAGAATCAGGTAGTTGGAAGTGTTTTCTCAGGTCATCTCATTCAATTCCCTGCAGTACTAACTGAACTGTGTTTGAAGACCTCCAGTGAAAAGGAAGGTATGACGTAGACGTTTCCAGGAACATTGAGAATAAAAAATAAAAGCTGAAGTCTTTTTCATGCCCTAAAGCTTCCTGTGATTTTTTTTAAAAAAAGGAATGGGTTAACTTCCGGCTCTTTTGTTGGCTTTATCCTCATTTGTCTTTGAGAATAAAAGTTTTCTTCCTGGAATGTTGGCTAGTGCAGGGGTCTCCAACCTTGATCCCTTTAAGATTTTGGACTTCAACTCCCAGAGTTCCTTAGCCAGCTTTGCTATGGTTCTTTATACCCAGCTAAACTGCATGTGAACAAATGTGGAGATTAATATTTAGCAAGATAAATAACCTCTTCAGTCCAGCAGAAAATTAATTGATTTCAAGATCCTCATGAAAATAATTCAAATAACTTTCATTGGCAAAAATATTTACTGAACAATGTAATATTTTTGAAGGCCTGCTGTGATTGCTTTGAAAAAATAGAAAGAAACATGAACAATTATGGTATTTTCTCAGTGCAGATATTTTCTACCTACCCCACTTCAGAGGGCTACTTTAGTGCTAGGAGGCCCTGAGGCTTCTTTCAAAAGCATATGGCAAGAATACTAGAGAAATAATTCAAGCCTGGGAAACGGGCCCCTTGACAGTCAACAGGAATGTTGATTTACCATGTACTTATCAAGCTTACCAAGTACTTAGGAGCCCAGAGTGCAGCAGCACAAGGGAACAACAATCAATGACTTAATAGCCAGTCAGCCACACCACAACCAATAACTAAAAGCCATTCACAACCAGGCACCACATATATTCCATGCATAGAACACCCCAGTGAACATATCCTGGAGATTGAGAAGTTTCCTGAGGATGGTCTCCAGCATGAGTCTGAAAGCTTGGAAAAACAAATCTCTGATCCTGGTGACCGACTGAGATTGGATCCCACAACATTATCCTGGGAAGCGAAAAATATTAATGAGAATACTTTCTTTTTGTTTTTCTTCCCTTGTTTAAAGGATTCTAAGTGACGTGTCTCCATTAAGTCCACTACAAATTGATTTAGGTTCGAATTCTTATTTTCTAGAATACATTACATAGTGTTCTCATTAGCTCATTAGCTCTGCTTGTAATGGAAATCTGGGATGTAAATTTAATAAATAAGTAAACGCAGAAGGGGCTTTCCTCCGAAATAATGGGTTGCAGAGTGGGATGCATATAAAAATCGCCTCAGACAGTAAATGATAGAATCAGTCACCCTAGGGCTAATCATAAAGCACTGGTGGATGAGTAACATTTTTAACAATCTTATTTGAAAGCCACCCTGTATCATCAAAGATTCTTGCCTTTTGTTTGTTCAAAGAGTTACCATGCTGAGACTGGAAACAAAGGAAAGTCTCACTTTATAAGATTGTACAAAGAAGAATTGGCAGTTTAACTGACAGCTGAAGTGGGGAAGCCTAGCAATGAGGAAATGAGAAAAGTAGATATTCTTTATTTTATTTTATTTTTTAAAAAAGCAGTGCCTATTAAAAATATAATCAGATTATATTTTTTAATTTGCCAAGTAATTGACACTCTCTGGATTATAAACAAAACAACAAATTAATAATGTATGATGATAATGAGCACGGGAGGAAAAAACCCTAATGTATTAAAAGTAATAATAAAAGCCACTTTCCAACATAGCAGAGGGTGCTTAGAAATTATCAGCGAATTATCATCTACAATATGGCATCAGAGCAGCATAAAACCTAGTTGTTATTAGCAATTTTTATGCAGTTATGTCACCTCACAGTCCATATTTCTAGATTGAGTGAATGCTTCCTATATGTTACATAAATGAAGATCTTCCTGAATGAGTATATTATGTCATTCCAAGGTTCTACAAAAAAAGTCACAGAAGTATTATTCAATATTCAAGAAATGTTAATAAATCAGCTGTATGTTCATCAGTCAATTTATTTAACCTGCAAAATATTTACATGAATGTAATTTCCAGACTGAACTTGCTATGATGTTAAAGATGAGGGAAACAGAAGTTCAGAACAACTGAAAAGCACAGGTTTGGAAATGTTAACATGACAACCATTGGAATCCTATTACACCTCATTTCTCAGACAAAAATTTGAAATTTTATACATGATTCACTCACTAAATTAAAGCAGATCTCAAGGCCAAGAACTATCAGCCACAGGAGATGGCTTAAAAACATGATAAAGATTCACTCTTGACTTCCATTATTTCTCCTGGGCCTCTGGCAACTTTCCATGGGACAGAACCATATGGCAGTGCTAATATAATATTTTCCATTGTATCATTATTTCTATTGTATCATTCTATTGTATTATTACTTCTAAAGTCCTACTCACTGAAGGAAGTAATTCAGAGCTAAATCACAGTAAATGCAATTGCATTTTAGATTGGGTCCAGGTGGAAATACAAAATATAAATACAACCTGAAGCAGGGCTCTCCAAACTTAATAACTTTAAGACTTGTGGACTTCAACTCCCAGAATTCCTCAGCCGGCCATGCTGCTTTCAAATAAGCTTCTATAGATAAGAACACGTCATTTAATCCTCATGTACAGCTCCAAATATTGGCACAGATGTTTATACTGTAAATATATACACTAGGATCCTTCTTTATTAATGGGGATACTTTTAATAACTGAAATGAACATCTTAGTTAATTGAATAAATACTGGGTCCATACATTTCTGTGTGAAAATTCCATGCTGGTTCCCAAATATACTTCTACAGATTCGAATTATTAAACCCTTCACATAAGAGGTGAAATCTGTTATCATATCTGGAAAAAGAAACAGATGAAAATAAAAGTAATTTGACATAAACTGCAAGAATTTTACTGATATAATTTTAGCCGATTGTTAATATATTCCATCTATACTGTGGATATGGATAGTATTTTGGACTAAATAGTTTTACAAAAGGATGTAAACCATCACATAGATAACAGGAATCGACAAGAAAGCTAATCTAAAGGATGCCCAGGAGTAGGAAATATCTAGCTGGTGAGGTATAATGATGAGATTTTATATTTACCATACTCCCAGGAACTGCTTAAATACCCACCAGAATGAAACCATGGGGTCACTGAGTTAAAAACAAGAATCTACAATGAGAAATATATATCGAACTTCAGATATTTATTCAGGTATCCAACAGCATATCAGTAGTTATGAAAAGAATAGAATAGAATAGAATAGAATTTTTATTGGCCAAGTGTGATTGGACACACAAGGAATTTGTCTTGGTGCATATGCTCTCAGTGTACATAAAAGAAAAGATATGTTCATAAAGGTACAACATTTACAACACAATTGATGGTCAATATATCAATACAAATCATAAGGATTACCAGCAACAAAGTTACAGTCATACAGTCATAACTGGAAAGAGATTGGTGATGGGAACTATGAGATTAATAGTGCAGATTTAGTAAATAGTTTGACAGTGTTGAGGGAATTATTTGTTTAGCAGAGTGATGGCCTTCGGGGAAAAACTGTTCTTGTGTCTAGTTGTTCTGTTGTGCAGTGCTCTATAGCATTGTTTTGAGGGTAGGAGTTGAAACAGTTTATGTTCTGGATGTGAGGGATCTGTAAATATTTTCAAAATGGACTATGTTCTCCATTTGGGTACTGTGATTTGATCTCTATCTTGTGGTACAGAGTAACGATTGATATCTTGTGTTGCTAAGAATTTTTTTCCCTATATCCCATCTAATTCATGCTTACATTGCTGTCTCTTGAGAAGTTTAGCAATTGGTGTCATGAAGCAGCAGAAAGAAGGACTGATTTTAATAAAGATGGGCGCTTCCCTCTTTCAACAATTCTGAATTCAGGTTGTTGTTTTTTTAAAACTGAAATCAATCCAGGCCTCTTTGATTATTTTCAGATCTATTTGAATGTCAGGACGACGAGTTGGGCATGTTTACATGTTTGTGAATCAATAGAGTCTGCAGAGAACCATTAGGTAATCAGCACTTTTCCTTTCTGGCAATTGCTCAGTATAAAGAACTGTCAGCCAGCTAATGTTTCTTCTATTCCCTACAGGTCCATTGCTTAAATTTACTTCCCTCCCCCATCTTTGCAAAACTAAAAGAGAAATATATTGGTAATGTTTTCTGGTTCAGAATAGTGGCAACCTTTCAACTCTGCTTCATTGGCACTTTGCCCTTTGGGTCCTTCTTCTAAGCATGCCAACATTTTTGTTACGATAGGACTCCAGAAGAAGGGATTTTGGAATAACTTAAGTTTCTTTTACAATAAGAGCATAGATAGATAGATAGATAGATAGATAGATAGATAGATAGATAGATAGATAGATAGATAGATAGATAGATAGATAGCAATAAATGGGCGATTTTAGATTTATTAGGGGAACCATTTTATGGCTAGAAAAGCTTCCATCATGGGAAATTTTGTACCAGTTACCACCCAATTCCCAGTATCTAACTAGCTCAGAAACTATTCCTGTTCCTGCTTTATTGTTTTTCCCTAACTGGAATATTTATCACAGCCTTGGTAAAATAGACAATATGCATTCAAAATGATACAAAAAAGTATACTTCACAAATGGAAGATATAAATCATCAAAGCGTACTATGTGGTGGAAAACTTATCTAACAAATGCTCATCATTGGAGAAGATCCAAACTTATTTCCATAGGTAGCTGGTTACAGTAATTTATTGGATTCTTACAACAGAAAATACTAAGGGTAAGAATCTCAAGATTACACACATCTCATTGTGGCCGCATGGATGGACCCTGACAGAATAATAACATTTTAAATATTTTTTATAGGTATAGTAGGTCAAGAGATAGGACAATGATTAAATTTTCCTACTGGTCAGTTGGAGAAAGCATTGATTGCTTTGTAATTATGTCTGCATTATTTTAATATTCAGAAAATAGGCAGGCACACGTTCAGCTAACTTCAAAGTGACTTGGAGAGACTCAAAAGTGGAAACTATTATTGTATGAAAGAACCCAAAGCAAAAGAAAACAAGCCAATTCACAAAATGATTTAGTCCACAACATACTAAGCAATATGATGATTTGATTGATTCTGAATCACCTATTTTGGTATATGAACCATGGTTTATTGTTTGACATTTTGGCTGCATTCAGCCTGTATTTCTGAATGTTCATTTCTGTATGTGACATTTACCTTAAGAAATAATTCGTAGGTTTGACAAATTTTGAAAGTAATAATTTGCTTCGTGGGCAAATAAAATAGAAAGCAAAACCATCCCAAATACTAAACAGCACAAGTTCATGTTATTATCAAACAAAAATAAAGTTTGAAATGAAATATTTATCTCAGCCTATTTTATTGAACTATTCTTTCCTGTGGTCAGAAAAAAATAGCTTTAGAACTGTGAAGAGATAAACGAGACATTTAAATTTGAGAAAGAAAAAATGTGTACATCTATTTTAATGGGGAGAAGTGTTTATTTTCTTGAAAAATGACTATTCTACTTCTTTATTTTTTTTAAATTTAGAGTACTAAATCCTTATCAAAAACATATTTGAATTTTTTTAAGTTATAAAGAAATAACCTCAAAAAAAATGGCACTCCTGCCATACCATAACAAATTTTAACATCTCCTCAGGGAAAATGAAGCAATTTCAGATAAGAAAGCACAATTCAATATTGTTTGTTAACGCTTACTATTTAGAGGCTTGGAAAACCATATGCATATTAAATTGTGAGTTCTGGTGATATTAAACTAATGCTTCATTTTTATTTCATAGTTATTTTTTTATAAATACAACCCTTCTGTGAACCTAAAGTAACGAAACAAAACAATTTAACAAAATAGTTTATCATCTCTACTTATACCTTTGTTGTGGTAAAATTAAATAATTAAATAAAATAAAATTATCAGCATAATTATGCCATGTGGAAAGACAGAAGGCCTGTCATGGTCAAAGGATCATATAAATAACAATTCTGCACATGCCTACACATGACTACTTTGGTGTAATCATGAATAAGCATGTGCAGGATTGTTATTTATAAAGAATCTATTCATTCTTAATTGCTTATAATGTAGATTTTATCACTTACATCTGAAGTTCAAAGATTGTGAAATGGAGAATTTAGTCTAATGTGATTATTCCTCCTGTTTAAACTGGATTCAGAAAAAGGAGCAAAAGACATTATTCCTGATTCACACTGGATAATTGAAAAAGCCAAATTACAACCTCAATTGGTTGATGGTGAGTAAAGACCAGGCCTTGTCACAATGATAAGAGCCAAGATGGTTTAATTCAATCATTTGTATTCAAAGACTAAAACCATTATTAGATAAACATAAATATAAGGAATACTAACAATTTAGAAAATACAATAATTAATGCAACATATATAACAACATCCAATCAATTAGCAATATGCATTCTTGGTTCACAATTCCAAGCCTAAATTCAAGACTTTCTTATAGAATTGCTATACTGAAGAAACTTCAGCAAGAAATATTTCAGAAGAACAATTCATTTGTAGAAAGCATCCATTTCCTTACCTAGCCAATCCAAGAAATTAAATAGCTGGGGGTGGTTTAAAACAGAAAGTCAGATATTTTTTTTTGATTTTTTTTTAATTTGCATTTATATCCCGCCCTTCTCCGGAGACTCAGGGCGGCTTACACTATGTTAGCAATAGTCTTCATCCTATTTGTATATTTATATACAAAGTCAACTTATTGCCCCCAACAATCTGGGTTCTCATTTTACCTACCTTATAAAGGATGGAAGGCTGAGTCAACCTTGTGCCTGGTGGGACTTGAACCTGCAGTAATTGCAAGCAGCTGCTGTTAATAACAGACTGCATTAGCTTGATATATGGCAGCAAAGTATGAATAATTCTCAATTGATTCCTTCTTTATAATTTTATTAAATTTCATAATATAAAATACAAATGAAAATAGATAGTAAAGGATATGGGGGAAGGGAATGGGGGAAGAGAAAGGGTGGTATAGGGAGAAAAAAAAGTATTAACTTCTGACATTTTTCAGTGCGGTAGAATAAAAATAGTATGATACAGCCTTAACTTCTTAGTATATTAGCCATTTCTATCACCACAGACTTACCTAATCAGCAAATCCCAAAGTCAAACTTTCATTCTTTTTCTGTTTCAAGCGCAAAGTCTAGAAGCTGTTTCCAAATAGAAGCAATACTAGATGTATTCTTTTCTTCGATTAAAGCAATTAATTTGGCCATCTCTGAAGCTCCATCAGTTTTTCCATCTATTCTTCCAATGATTAATGTATCTTCCATTTTTTCACATAACAAATTCTTGCTGCGGTCAGCATATACTGTTCCAGACTTTTTTAAAAAAAGTTCCTTGTCTATTAGTCCTAAAAGAAAAGTCTCTGGTTTTAATTTTATATTTTAAGAATCTTCAGCATCAAAATATGAATCTGGCCCCAATATTTCTTTGCCAGTTAATCCATCTTTTTAAGGTGAGCAAGTAGGTGGATGTTTTAGAACCATAGTGGGCATAGTATTAAGTCTAGACTATTAAAGAGACAGTTGGCTAGGATAAATCATCTTGCATATATGTTGTTGTTGTTAGTTGCGAAGTCGTGTCCGACCCATCACGACCCCATGGACAACATTCCTCCAGGCCTTCCTGTCCTCTACCATCCTCTGGAGTCCATTTAAACTCATGCCTACTGCTTCAGTGACTCCATCCAGCCACCTCGTTCTCTGTCGTCCCATTCTTCTTTTGCCCTCAATCTTTCCCAGCATTAGGCTCTTCTCCAGTGAGTCCTTCTTTCTCATTAGGTGGCCAAAGTATTTCAATTTCATCTTCAGGATCTGGCCTTCTAAAGAGCAGCCAGGGTTGATCTCCTCTAGAACTGACTTGTTTGTTCGCCTTGCAGTCCAAGGGACTCGCAGGAGTCTTCTCCAGCACCAGAGTTCAAAGGCCTCAATTCTTTGGCGCTCAGCCTTTCTTATGGTCCAACTTTCACAGCCATACATTGCATATATATCACTCCTATAATAGAAGGAGCGGGCTAGTCTTTGATCTTCCTGTAAATCAAAATTAAACAACCAAATTTTATCTCCAATAACACCTTTTTGTATACCTCTGAAGTAAAAATTACCGTATTTTTCAGGGTATAAGATGCACCTTTTTTCTCCCTAAAAGGGGGTGAAAATTTGGGTGTGTCTTATACACCGAATGTACCCACCCACCCACTGACCTTCACCCTATGGCCTCTGCCTCCCAGCAATTTACCTCTTTGAAGCAAGCAGCAAGACGAAACAGCCCATTTCAGCTTCAGCACAGCCTAATTAGCAGAAGTTGATTGTCCGTTGGATCGGCCTCCTGACTCTCAGCTGTTTCAGCTGCAGAGATTGCCATTGCCTATTGCTGCAAGGAGGTAAATTGCTGGGAGCAGTTTTTTTTTCTTGTGCTAATCAAGCTATGCTGAAAATGAAAATGAAAGTAAATCAGGCTATTTGCCGTTTGCTGCAAGGAGGCAATATTGCTGGGAGGCAGAGGCAAAGGCAGATTTCTTTTTCTTGTTTTCCTCATCAAAAAGGGTATGTGTGTCTTATAGTCCGGAGCATCTTATACTCCAAAAAATACGGTAAATTGAAAGGCCACAATAACTTAAATCTATGTCTATGTTTTTTTTCTTCCAGAAGGAAGAAATTTGTCAATAATACTTTGGGGCAACCCAGAACAAAATGCAGGGTATCAAAACTAACAATCATAATCCAAAATAATTCCTAAATTATACTCTCTAGTCACTCCACACTTAATCACACTCTCAATTCCCCTCTCCTTCAGAAATATATCTAATACAAAATATTTCCTAAATTTACTCATATGCTATTTGATATTTTTTTATCTGATACTTATTTTGAATATAATCAATCCACATTTTCCATTCTAAAATATATTTTTCTTGTGTATAGTCTTTCAAATAAGCAGAGATTTTAGCCATTTCTGCCAGATTTGATACTTTGAGTGTCCATTCTTCAATTGTAGGTAATTCTTCTTTCTTCCAATATTGAGCAATCAAAAGTCTTGCGGCTGTTATTAAGTTCAAGATCAATTTAGTCTCTATAGCTGTACAATCCATAATTATTCCTAGTAGAAAGAACTGGAGTAAACTTAATCTTCTTTTCAAAATATTCTGCATGATCCACCATACTTTAATCCAAAATGCTTTAACTTTTTACAAGTCCACCATATATGGTAATAAGTGGCATCTTCACAATCGCATCTCCAACATTTAGCCTGTACATTAGGATACATACATGACAACTTTTGGGGTCTAAATGCCATCTATAAAACATCTTATAAAAATTTTCTCTCATATTTTGCGCTTGTGTAAATTTCACATTCCTCATCCAAATTCTTTCCCAAGTTTCCAACATTATTGGTTGCTGAAAATTTTGTGCCCACTTAATCATACAATCCTTAACCAGTTCAGTCTCTGAGTCTATTTCTACTAATACATTATACAACCTCTTAATATGCTGTTGGCCTTGATCTCTCATTTGTTTTAACAAATTATCCTCAGTTTGCTTAACACCTATTTTTTGATCTAATTTCCATCTAGCTTGTAATTGTCCATATTGGAACCATGTATAATTTTTCCCTTCTTCCCCCATCTTTTCTCTGGATTTTAATTGTAATTCCCCCTTTTCCATACAAAGAAGTTCTTTATAGGTAACTACCTCCATCTTTTGATATATATTTATATTTTCTATCATGTGTCTCGGGATTGCCCATATTGGAATCTTTCCATCTAATTTATATTGATATTTCCTCCAGACCCTCAATAATGCATTTCTAATTATATTATTTTTAAATATTTTATCTACTTTCTTATCATATAATAAATAGGCATGCCACCCATATAACAAACCATAACCTTCTATATTCAAAACTCTTTCCTCAGTCAAATTAATCCAATCAGTAATTAATGATAAGACAACTGCTTCATAATACAATTTTAAATTAGGCATTTTAAGACCCCCCCCCCTTTCCCTTATATCCTGCATTATTTTTAATTTTATTCTTGGCTTTTTGCCCATCCATACAAAGTTATTAACCCCCTTTTGCCATTCCTGTAATTTGGTGTCATTCTTAAGCACCGGTATCATTTGAAACAAAAATAGAAACCTGGGCGGGCTATTTATCAATAACTGGTGGGGGCGTGGGGGGTAAGGGGAGGGAACTGGGGGTTGAGGGTAGAGATAGAGTGATGGTTAATGTACAGGGATTATTGAAGAATTAATGTAGGGTCAGGTCTGCCCAGTTACCATTTTAGAACGGTGGGGAGGGAGAAAAGAGAGAGTAGGAGGTAGGAAAGAGGAGAAGAGGAAGGAAGAGGGGTAGAAGAGGGAGAAGGAGTGTAGGGTGGAGGGAGGAGAGGATGTAGATAAGAGAAGGAGAGGAAGGTTTGGAAAGAAGGCAGAAGAAGGTAGAAGAGGGAAGAGAGTTAAAAAGGGGGGTGGTGACTGGGCAAGCCCGACTAATTGTATATAATTGTATATTGGATGAATTATTTGATATGATTGTAAAAATAAAACTTTTTTATAAAAAATAATAATAATAATACTTTGGGGCAAGAGATCATTCCACAGAGACTAGAGGACAGGGAGGAATCTTCAACCATAGAAGCTAAGCAGGAACTTTGGATCAGTCACTATATCTTGCAGATCTATCTCGGTATTACTGTGGGGAAAATTGGAGGAAAAGTATATGTTGTAAGCCACCTTGAGCTCCTAGAAAAAGAACAGGATATAAATCTCTCAAATAGATAAAGAGATTGTGTCTCATCCCTCCTCATAACTGAAGGGTATGTTGTGCCAGATAAGAAAGATAAGTGTCTTTTTCTGAGTAGAAAAGATCTACATGCCAAGTTTCTATTGTTTTGTTTTGTTTTTAATTAACTAGAACAGTGGAACTCTCTTCTCAGGAAATATAAAGTATATGTCATATACCTGTGTTAATTCTGCCTCTGGATAAACACTGAATTTAAATTTCACTGTTATTTGGTTTGGGATAAAATGCAGAAATACAGAACTGAAATAAATAATCAAGATAAGAAGTTCACAGACCATATTTTGAAATAAGATAACCTTTATTGTTCTTTTTTTCCTGTTAGCACTCTGACACACATTAAACATGAAATTCTGGTGCCTGCTGTCAAAAGTGTACACATACATAACACATATATAGTGTTGTGACCCAGACCTAAGTAGGTAGCAACAAACTCAATCCGTGATAAAATAAACTTTATTCAAACAGCTGGGAATTACTTCATTCCCAGCGTTCAACTCAAAGTAAAACAAATGCCTCCCAAACACAAATTTTTCAGTTATCACAAACTTTAGTCCAATTAGGCAAACTGCTAAAGGCCCTGATAAATGTCCAGAAGTCACAAAAACATGAAGCAGAGGACACAGCTACAACATTGTTTTCCGGCAAGCTGAAACACTGGTGCTGGTCTTGTTTTAAGCCTTATGGGAGGGGCCAATCATCTCTTGGTCCTACTCCCGAGTTGTCCTCTCTGCTTGATCTGCTCTTGCCTTTTAGCAGCTCTTCTCATGTGTGCATCAAGAACAGGCTCCTCCTGTTCCTCTGCCTCACTACCATCAGTCTTTGGAGGCTCTGGAGTTCGCACCTCACTTCCTGATGGCCCTCGCCTCACCTCAGCCTCATCGCTGTCTGAATCCTTTGCCAGCTTCATAGACTGCTGATGGACCACAACATATAGATACGATGTATACAGTGGTGGAATTCAAATAATTTAATGATTGGTTCTCTGCCCTAATGACCATTTTTGGTCCCAGGAGGCTGCAGGGAGGCCTGGGCCGTGGGGGTGTGCACCCCCCATGCTTCCTACGCCCCCATGCATGCATAGCAGAAACCCAGAAATCAGCTGGTCGGTGGGAGGTGCGTGTGCATGCAGGGTGGAGCTAAGTTGGGCGATGGCTTGTGTAACCGCAGAGAGGGCTCCGCGTGCCACCTGTGGTACACATGCCATAGGTTCGCCATCACGGCTCTCAACATTCATTTTAGTAAGATTTTTAGAAACCTGCAGTTGAAAGTTCTTCATGTCTTCTTACCCTGAAGACCCAATTTCATTTGGAATTTAATCCCAAACTGATCGCTCTTTTAGCATTTCTCTTGATACTTCTCCAAAATGCACCCCCAAGAAGCCACATCTCCATCTCTCTCTCTCTCTCTCTCTCTCTCTCTCTCACACACACACACACACACACACACACACACACACACACACACACACACACAAGCACTCAATTTAAGCAAATTCCCTTGTCTTGGAGACTTTAGAATCATAGGTTACCTTGGATGTCTTCTAGTTCAACATTCTGCTCAAGGCAGAAGGCCTCATACATACTTGTGGGTTCACAGACATCCCGACTTTGGCTGCAAGAACTGCAGGCAGCCTTCCCGGCCACATACTTCCTCCTCCCGCTACCCATGCAAGACAGGAGGCCCGAGAGAAAATGCCTGGTCTGGGCACACAGCCCTCCATGACAGAGCCCTTCCCGGGAGCAAAGCATGGCTTGGATGAACTGATCCATCCTGAAGGTGAGCTCCAGAGTGACAGCTGCAGTGGAAGATGGAAGGTGGAAGGTGGAAGGTGGAAGGTGAGCTCTAGGGTGGCGCAGCAGCGGTGGCAGAAGGCAAGCTCCAGAGTGGTGGTGGTGGTGGCGGCTGAAGACAAGCTCCAGGGCAGCGGCAGTGGAAGGCAAGCTCCAGGGTGGCAGTGGCAGCGGCAGTGCTCCAGGTGGGTGGGTGGGTGAGCAGATGTCCTGGTGCTGCACAGCAGTCTCCTGGAAGCAGCGTATGCCCCCATTGCAGCCTGCATGCGGGACCCAAGGTGGAGAGGAGGGCGGCAGCATCCGGGCGGAAGGATGGTTGTGGAAGGCTGTGTGCCCAGACCAAGTGCTTTCTCTCAGGAGGCCCAAAAGACGGCCAAGCCTCACCGTGTTCCCCCACCGAGGCAGCTTTTCAGCCAAGCCGGAGCAAACCAGCTGAATCCCACCTCTGAATACATACATATGTATATACCTACCCCCTAACATATAAATACATATAAATATTAATCACTGTCCATCTTGAACAGATAGTGGAAAGAGCAAGCTTGAGAGTACACAAGGTTGATACTGTATGGAACAAAACTGTGGCTGAATCTGGAGGTTCTGTTTCGGATACCACGAAGACTCTTCCCAAAAGGTAACAAGGAAATTTTGGCAAGGAAATTTGAGTTTCTGCTTGTCTTAAAAATATCTCCCCCAATAAATCAGCTAAAACAATTTTTTTTTACTGTTTCATTCAAATGAAATAGGCCAATCTGTGTTTTATACTATTGCAAGGCAAGAATGCTCACAAATGAAAAGCATACCAGGCATGTACAATAAGTTTCAAAGCCATCTAAATGGAATATCTCCAATTTTAGCTAAAGAGGCACCACAAGACTTAGCTCTAGTAAATGTAACAGAAGGCCCCCTGGCATTAACATGTGTTTAAGAAGTGAAACCACTTAATGGTGCCTATGGGAATCAATGCTCCATCTCCAGTGCCACTCAAGAAAGTCACTGTAAAAAACCTTGACATGATCTGAACCAATTTTTAATACATCCTGAAATATTTATACTTATTTATTACCATCTGGCCAAACTCCTATGCATTCTACACTGAGTGTGTATGTGGCCGTATTTCAAAAAGTGATTATCAATGTTCTCCTTACAAAGTGGTAAAATGCTTTTGAGGGGAATTGTGAGCAAACCAAACAGCCTATAAGCAAATTAAGGTACATATTATGGCAATCAATCTGATTTGAATTTTGAGGTATTATTGAATTTAGTATTAGTTGAGGTCTGGGTAAGTTTCCCACAATGAAGAAGTCTGTCTATAAATCTCAGCCAATATCCATAGGCAATTAGCTCTTAATTTAACCAGTCTCTTAGGTTTTCTGCAAGAATAAATGCTGATCTTAATTATTTCGAGGAAAGTTATATAAATTCAGGCTATATTGATAGAGCATTGTGTTTTACAGCTCCCATTATCACCATCATCATAATTACTATTGAACCTATCCAATAGTCTCCCAGATGTGTAACATTTGTAATACTCAGGCAACAAATGTACTTTGAAATCTATCAAGTAGCAAGGAATCTCTGCTTTTGCATATTCAAACTGCTGGTGTCCTTTTTCTAGCCCATTTTGACACTAGCTTTTGTGCCACGTTTTGCATTTTACTTTTTCTTTTGTAATTACGCTTGAATTTGTATACACCTATATTTTGTTCTGATAATATGTCATTTATTAAAGTAGGACTTTTTATTCATTGTGATTATTGTTGAATGTTCTTTTTGCTGATTTCTTTACAAGTAACATGAATATCATATTGATGATCAAACAGACCAATTTATATAATTTGCCCTATATATTTCATACACCAAAGCGGATGTAAATAAGTAGCCTCAAAAAAGAAAGTAATTCTGATTTCACCTTTAACCAAACTCTTGTACAGTATCTGACATGCCTACCTGAGTGTTTCATGTTCTCCTACAGCAGGGGTGGGCAATTAATTTTTATCAGGGGCCGCATGAGAAGCCTGAATTGTGTCAGAGGGCCACCAACTTTCTTTCATTGTAAAATACTTAAATTAAATATTTTGAATAGCTGGTACTGATAATCAGAAGAATAAAGCACTCTGTAAATATGTATATTAGGTTATGTGAAACTGTGGTCTATTGGTTAAATAAGAAAAACAATTATTGAACCAGTGCAATTTATTTTTCAAAAAAAAAGTTAAAAAAAAAGTTTAATTTATGGTGTTTATGATTGGCCTCACGCGGGCCGGACAGGGACGTACAAAGGGCCGGATGTGGCCCGCGGGCCTTAATTTGCCCAGGTCTGTCCTACAGTCATCTTTGAACCTCCTGACATTTCATCTGATTTCTCTGGCTATTCTTATTGATAGTTGTTTGTTTTCCATAACAGAAATTCTACCAATAGTAATGATTGGATAAAAAATTAACCCCTAGTAAGAAAGAAGACAGAGAATACATAAAGCATCTTCCTGGCATGGTTTTACATAATTTGAATGACAGAGCTAAGTAATGTAGAAAGAGAGCCAACAGTGAGAAGGAGAATCATTCCAATTTTATCTAAGAAAGGCAGTTTATTAATTATTAGGAAAATGAGACCAGTCAATCACTGCTGTGTCTTCTTGAGTAAGATATTTATTTATAGTAACTAAATCACTTTAGTTTTATTATGAGTATATTTTTGCCCAGGTCACTCTGCAGCTACCTTGGTGCAGAGTGACAGTGTGGCCATGTGAACCTGCTGATTCTTACAATGTCACTGAACTATGGTTTTGTTTTGGATCCTCTTTCTGGGTCAGAGGTATAAAACAAAAATAAACAGGAGAAGACAACAGATAATGGTCAAGGGTCATAACCTGGCATCCTGAAGAACTAGAAGAAACTTCCAATGATACAATGACATTTCTGAAAGGATAAACTTTTAGACCATAGCTGCAAGAATCAGAACAGGCTAAGGAGGGCATTATAGGACAAAAGTAGTCATCCTCATTTTTTTAAACCCTTCCCCCCAAAAGAAAAACCTATTTTCAGATATGTTTTAGGTCCTGGGGATTCAAAGTTGAGAACAGAACCAAATGTAGGGAATATCTTGTTTTCTCTACTTTGATCATCAAAGGATAAAATACTATATTTGGCCATCTAGTTCAAGAAATTACAATGAACATTTTATTGCAGTGTTAAACAATTTTGAAATGATATCCTCTCAGTACTAGCTCAGGCATCAAGCTAATTATGACATTTGGAGCTTGCTTTCGGCAACTGAGCCTCACAAATCACTAAGATCTATAAAGAACTGAACTGTCAGTTCCGATGTTAAGGCTACTAATAACAACAAGAACTAGGTTAAAAATTAACTATTACAATCCTAACTTGAAGAATTTTTATAAGAATTTACACTGAAGTAAGAAGGTTAGTGGGTAGCTTAGAGGGTAAGATGCTGAGCTTGTTGATCGAAAGTTTTGCAGTTCAGCGGTTTGAATCCCTAGTGCCGTGTAATGGGGTGAGCTCCTGTTACTTGTCCCAGCTTCTGCCAACCTAGCAGTTTGAAAGCACATAAAAAATGCAAGTAGAAAAATAGGGACCACCTTTGGTGGGAAGGTAACAGCGTTCTGTGCGCCTTTGGCGTTGAATCATGCCGGCCACGTGACTACGGAGACATCTTTGGACAGCGCTGGCTCTTTGGCTTTGAAACGGAAATGAGCACCTCCCCCTAGAGTCGGGAATGACTAGCATGTATGTGCGAGGGGAACCTTTAACTTTATCTTTACACCGAAGTAAAAAATGAATTAATTTGGTCTTTGTTTATGCTTAAACTGCACATGTAGTTTTATAATCAATTAGCAAATATATCTTTATCAATTCACTTTTTCAACTTACTTCACTATTTCACAGGTTCTGATAGCTATAATGCTTGATAATATCTGAAGTCAAAAATATTTTTATAGCCTTTTAAAAAGAAAGAGCTTATTTCATTTTTTATATGTGGAATGGATGCCTATTGTAAGTTAATATTCAAAGACATGTTTCAGTCATTTATGTAAATCAACAGACCTAACTAGTTCCTGAAATATTAAAGTATATGAAAATGTGTTTTTTGAGATATCCAGAAGTAAGCAAATTTTATTACTTCAATGAGCTAAGTTGTCTTATCTTCTTTCTATAATGCTGAACAGGAATAAATTTTCAGATTCATATTTATTATTGCATTATACATTCTATCTTACATTCACTGCAAATTATTGATATTCTCAACCAACATCCTGGCATTGTTGCATAGAAAAGTACACACAGACACTTTCTCACTAACATCCGTTTAATGTCACCTCAAGTATTCCTTATATATTCATCCATAAATGTTTGAAACAATTAACTGCTTGTTCAGAGTTGAACAATTCTCCAAGTATTCCATTTATTTTCATGCAAGCTTGACCCTTCAGGAATCAACCTTAAACTACAGATTAACACAAATTGTTCCATTATCCAAGCTTATTCCATTTGTCATATCTTTTCCTCCAATCAACAAGCATGCAGTAAACTTTCTTTCTTATATTCATAATTTCTCTGAAGACCAATTATCCTCTGACCAACATAAAGTCACAATGCATTCTCAAATTTTCATAATCTCCTCTTGCACCATTTAAATTCTGCCAATATCTTCCCAAGCAAAGATGGGGATTAATGACCATAGTTTTGGCCTTTATTCCTATTATTTTTCCCTTTGTATAGGGAAACAGTAATGGCATTTTTCCAATCATCAAGCATAGATGCTTTAAACAAGTCATGGAGCCACTCCATAACAAATAAAGTCCATAACAAAACCATAAAGTAAAAATGGGCTGTTGGTTTGAGCTCCGAGCTTGGAAATTTGGTTGCAAACGTTTTGTCACCATTCAAGGAGACATTGTCAGTGCACTTTGAATTGTGCTTGTCTGTCCGAGCGCTGGCCTTTAAATACCTTTTTATGTGATGCAAATTGGTGAATGTTGTTTGTTCAGATACTTCTGAGTCAGTCTGATTTTGGACTGTTTGATTGGCTGGCTGTTGTTGCTGAGGTTTGGTCCTTGGCTTTAGGTACTTTCTGTATGATGTAAATTAGTATTAATGTTGTTTGTTTGGAGTCATGGTCTTGTGAGCTGATTATAAGCTTTGTTATTACATCGTGGGAAGCTTGTTTGTTCATTTTAAATGGTATCTTCAGCATTACGGTTGATGAGGTCACATGTCTTTCATTCTCAATAGTTCGTAGATTGTATCGATGTTAATATGTCTGTTTATTGATTTGTTGGTAGAATAAGTGAAAATTTAAAAATTTAAAAATTTAAAAAATAAAAAAAGTAAAAATGGATGAGTTTATCATGCGTGGTTGTACGCATGCCAAATGGATGGGTAAGGTTAGTACTATGAAAGGATAATAATAATATGGTGCTAGTGTCACATAATGAAATATGATGGTAACTTTAATGCCTGAAATTGAATACCTTTCCAGATTTCCTCATAAGTTTGTAATGAGTTGATTTCACTAGAAATATATATTTATATTTTATATATTTGGCAGCAGTCCAAAAAGCCAATGCAGTCCTAGATTGAATTAACAGAGAGATAGAATCAAGATCACTTGAAGTACTAGCACTACTTCATAAAGCCTTAGTAAGTTCACATGTCTGGAATGGTATAGCATCTCCTGTTTGAGCAGGAAGCTGGACTAGAAGCAGTGGTGAAATCTGAACCAGTTTGCTACCAGTTTGCACACCAAGCGTGCACTATGCACATGCATGCACAGTTCATGCCAAACGTGTGCTGCGTGCACATGCACAATACATACCAAAAGGAGACTTGGGAAGTTAAGTAGAACAGTGGGGGGGGAGATCAGCTGTGGTGCGCAATCTTGAGAACTGTTTTAAAAACTTTTAAAAGCATTTTTTACTACCGGTTCGGGTAAATAGGTAGTAAAAAATGCTTTTAAAAAGAAAAAAAAAGTTCCGACGATCACAGCTGTGCAGGCTGTGCAGTGTGATTGTTGGAACCTCTTTTTTTACTTTTTTAAAGCATTTTTTACTACCTATTCACCCAAACCAGTAGTTTAAAAATGCTTTAAAAAGTAAAAAAAAAAAAAAGGTTTCAATCTTTATTTAAAAAGTAAAAAAAAAAGTTCTGATGATTGCGTGTTGCTCACCTGATCTTCGGAACCTTTTAAAAACTTTTTTAAAGCATTTTTTTACTAGCTATTTGCCTGAACCAGTAGTAAAAAAATGCTTAAAAAGTTTTTTTTTAAAGTTCCGACGATCAGGTGAGCAACACGCAATTGTCAGAACGTTTTTTTTAACTTTTTAAAGCATTTTTAACTACCAGTTCCAGAGAACCGATAGTAAAAAAATGCTTTAATTTTTTTTTTAAAAAGTTCTGATGATTGCGTGTCACTCAGCTGATCATCAGAACTTTTTTTTTACATTTTTTTACTACCGATTCAGATGAACCGGCCCGAACCGGTAGCATTTCACCCCTGACTAGAAGACCTCCAAGGTTCTTTCCAACTCTGTTGTTCTGTTATATTTGCTACACAGAGAATTCTAAAGTTGGTAATGATCAATAAAGTCCAATCTTCTAGTCAGTGCAATAATATAAATTACTGTAGACCAATGTCTGTTTAAATTGTCTAGGACATATACCAAGGTAGGTGGAGAGGAGGAAGTTGGGGAGGGTGGGGATCAAAAGTCTAGGAAGGAACAACACTAAATAAACAATGAAGAGACAAACAATATTCTAATCATGTAATCATCAAGAAGAAAGCCACACCCTCAGCAAGACTGGCTGCTGTAAATAAATAACCAACAAATGTAGCTGATTATGAAACAACTAAAAGAAAGCAACCAAATTCAAAACGCAATGGTTCGATGACCCTGAGCTACATAAATTTGTTTCTATTAAACTCTTGCAAAGCTAGCTTTTTAAAAGGTAGATTAACAAATGGATTCACAATTGCAGAAATAGTTTTTTGTTATATTCACAAAATGTACTCTATGGGAAGCTCACAACTCTTCGCTGCTGGAATTCTGATCCTTTGTAGCAACTGGACAAGCTCCAAACCAAATATTGCAGCCTATCACCAAAGCCTTGTAAAGGCAGACAGGTCATTTTTATAAAATACGGATAGGTGCTTTTATCTTAGCTAAGCAGTACATTATCACACAGTGTTGCCAAGACAACACTATGCCCAGATGTGGAAGAGAAAAGCATGTTTTACCACGAGCAGGTGGAAGAAAATTTCCAATTCCATAGCTCAACGACTTATTAACCTTTGGAGATCTGGAATAGTTTACCAAAGGCCCTGTAAAATATTTGGGATTGCATTTCACAAGTAGTAACAAAGGTGCATTTCGAAATAATTACCTCACATTATGGAAATAAGTGGGGGGGGGGAATTAAAAGTGAAAAATATTAAAGCTCTCCTGATTAGCATCAATTACAACTGTTGAAATGAATACAGTACCTAAAATTTGTTTTAAATTTTCAAATGGTACCAATCTTAATCCCAAAAAAAAAAAGGTTGACAAAGAATAGTTAACAAATTTACTTGGAAAAGAAAAAAAAATCCTAGAGTAAAATTTTTTTTTTACAAAATTCAAAAGGTAGAGGTAGATTTACACCCTCAAATTTTAAATTTTTTATCGTACAAGTTATTTTTATAGGTAGCTAAATGGATAACATCAACAATTCATATATTTACAGATTGCTAAAAGAATAAAGAGCAACCTCAAGAAAGAATTTTTTTTTAAGACATGATAGAATTTTAAACATTTGTACCGAACAAAGACTACCTATTACCATGTGTATACAAATTGCTATTAAAATATGACACAGAGACAGAGCAGGTAAAAGACCATATGATAAAGTGAATGCAAAATTTTAAACAAAGAATTACATAATAATCAATAGATTTATTGAAAAAATTGAGTGAAATTTAATCCAAGCTATAATATAAGGAAAATTGGCATAACAATTTAAAGATGATTCACAGCCCGATCTATTACTGCAAAAACAAATAAATCATAATAATACATATGGGAAATATTATGATATATTTTACCATAGTTGGTAATCATATAAAAACAATGAAAAACACTGAAAAGAAATATATAGTTTTCTTCAAAAAAAAATTATAAAATGCATAAATATATCCTGTTATAAAAATGAAATGATTTCCTGGGAAATTAGAGTTTATAGGAATTAACATGGTCATATAATTTAATTTAATAAAGTATGGACATTTCAAGAAAAAGAGCAATATAAAAGGGCATGTGAGTTTAGCTAAATTCTACTGCTCCTGTTGCACAGGGACAGAATCAAGGATTTTGTTTTATCTATTCTTGGAAATCTCTGAGAAACAGATATTGAAACATGTAAGAGGGAAGACTGTTGTTTTTCAGAAAAGTGAGCTATCCTTGCTACTTGAAAATAGGAAGACTGGAAATAGTCAATCCGTATTAAAAGTTCTAGGTCTGATTCAGAAAAGCCTATTTAAGCTTTTTAGCTCTGTGGAGTACAATATTTGAGTCACAATCAGCAACTTGGAAAAAAAAATACCAGTTGGATTCAGAGCCTTAGAAGAATAAAGAAGAATAAATTAAGTTTCTATGCTATGTTCCACAGCATATAGGAATTGCTGGTATAATGCCATGCTGGTAAGTTTCACCTACAAATTTCATGGAGCAAAGAAGTTAGTTATAATTCACCTGATAGTTATACCAAAAGTATCATGTGATTTCTGGGTTGGGGTTGGGGTTTTTTGCATATATAGGTAGTCTTCATTTAACAACCACAATTGAGACCATCAGCTCCAGGATTAAGTGAAACGTCACTATGCTTAGGATCTTACTTCAGCTTTCCTTTGCTTAACAGTCATGACTAGCATTTAGCAAGAGCAATTAGACTTATATACCATTTCACACCTTACAGCACTCTCTAAGGGGGGTTACAGAGTCAGCATATTGTCCCCAACAATGTGGGTCCTCATTTTACCAACCTCAGAAGATTAAAAGGCTGAATCAACCTTGAGTTAGTCAGGATTGAACTCCTGGCAGTGAATTAAATTATCCTGCAATACTGTATTCTAACCACTGCCGTTACTTTTTCATTGTAATTTCAAACTGTGAACTACCGCTGTCCAAGATAGTGTGCCTAGAAATGTAAAATAAAGCCCTTTTCTACATTAGCTCTTTAGGAAAAATGTGAATATTATTGAAGAAGAAAGAAGAAAAATTGTCAGCATTAATTTTTCCAGCACTCCTTAAAAAGGCAACACATTCATACCCAGAAATATTGGAAATCCTCTCTATTACTGGGAAGGAAATATACACGATTCAGTAAATTGGGTGACTCACATACAAAAGGAAATGACTATTTTTCACCTCCCAACACGAATTCTTATTTTTCCCAAGAAGAACATGGCAGGCAGTAACCACCATTCATTTTGAGCCTCCGCATGCTCCTTCTGGCTCAATATACCGGAAGCCCTCAGAAGGAAAATATGGCATAATTGGAAAAAAGAAAATAAAATTATCTGCTACAAAAGAAGGATGTGTGCTTTATTTTTCAAGAGAGAGAGAGAAAAATGGGAAGAAATATCCACATGAAAATATTTGCATTAAGTAACCACTCAGAAAGGAAACAGTATTAAAGTTAAGAGTTTGCATTAAAGCTCAGGAGATCCATAAAAAAAGAAAAACTTTGACAGCCAGGCTATTATTTCTCTCAATTCCCACAGTATTTCACTCAATTCCCACAGTAGGAAACAGAAGGAAACAGCCTTTTAAATTCCACACCCAATTCCCAAGAGCATCCATACCAAGAGTGCACAGGTCCCAACCTACTTAATTCTAAGGCAAGATCTGCCTTTCCATTTTTCAAATTCCATTCCTTATGAGAAAGAGGCTCCTATTTTCCTACTTGTTTTTGAATGGTTCTTGTGGTATTATTCTGTTGCTAAGGGTGGCAGGAAGTGCTCCTGCTAGGCTTGTGTTTTCCTTTAAGTCTTCTAACGAGATAGGGGTTAAAGTACTCAGGTAATTAAACCTGTACCACAGAGTGGTTAATGTGCTGTACAAGGATTAGAGCGATCCAATCCCAAATTCACCATCAGTCATGGAAATTTAATGGGTGACTTATGGGTCATCCATTCTCTCTTAACCAATCTGCCTCACTGTGGGAATAAAATTAAAGATAAGAGTGCAATGTAAGCTTCCTTGAGCTAATGGAAGAGAAATGGGATATACATCCGACAAGTACACATATAAATTGTATCAGGCTGTTCCCTCTGCAATTATTTTATCAGAAAACGATTGAAGAAGATGGCATGAGAGACAAGGCCATTCCATAAATCCTGCTTTATGACCATCTTCAGAAGCCTTCTGTCTCTGGACTGAATCTAAGAACTAACATTCCAGTTCTAAGAATGGCTCCTGAAGCGGATTTCTATCCCTCATCATCTACTCTATTTTTCATTATGTAATTTCAATTTGTGTCATTATATGCCTGTCAGAAATGCTTTTTCTTTAATTATAAATTATGCTTGTAAATGCCTTGGCTAAAGAGGAAGATTAAGAATTGTTTAATTAGTTAATTAATTAAGCATATTATTGGTATTCCTTTTCTGCTATATACATTAATTTGATATAGGTTTAAATTTTAAGAATCCTTTTTATTTTAAACAATCCTTTAAAAAAGATAATAATTGTAGCAAGATTAGCTTTCGCGCAATGCTGGAAAAATATAAACATACCTTCCGAAGGTTTAATAATCCAAAAAATATTTAATTGTGCAGAAATGGACAAATTGACAGTTGATTTAAAAGGACAAATAGATTCAGAATATTATGCAATATGAGAGAAGTGGTATGATTGGATTGAGAACAGAAAAATGAAAAAGAAACAGACAAAATAGAAAGAGAATTGAAATATATAGTAAAAATGTACAGGTTGTATTTGGATTGGAATGTTATCCTATGTAAATGGTCGCAGTTATACGTAAGATGTTAAGAAAGATTTTTTTATTTGTAAAAACTCAATAAAAATAAAATTTTAATAAAAGGGTGACTGAAGAATTAAATTCTGGTTGAAAAATAATCACACCCATGTAAATGATGTTCAGATTCCTGAAATAGCAAGCATACAGACGAAATATAGTTTCTTAGTATTCATTCCAGCCGTGTCACAAGCAAATTTATTTCCATGATTCAGCTATTCAACAGATGTCCTGCTTCAGAAGGAGTGATACATTTCAGAATATTTTGTTTCTTGCTGAAGTTCTAAATCTAGTTGTTCATGAGTAATTGTACTGCAATTATGACAACTGTCTTCTACATATTCCATGAGAGTAAACTCCATTAAAATCAGTGGGATTTGACTTAGTAAAGACATTTTTGGTTTGGTTGTTTATATTTGTAAAAAGCAATGAAATGTTTCAGTTTCAGTTTCAACCAGTTCTCATTCAAATTCATGAAATATTGTGTAGTGTGCTTTAAAAATATTTTATAGAAGGATACAATTCAAAATAAATTAACACAAAAACACAAAAGCATTGCTCCTAAACCTATTTAGCTCTAAGATGACAAGGATATATGAACCTTTATTGTAGAATTATTTCTGAAACAACCTAATTTCTTCACTTACCCATTTCATGGAAAAGCCTATTTGTGCTGAATGAAGCCCTATTTCTTATAGATTTATTCTAGAGAATGATTGTTCATACAATTAGTTGAATGTAATAAATTTCATAAGCAAATCTTAGCAATACCAATAGCAGTAGCACTAAGACTTACAGTATATACCACTCCATAGTGCTTTATAGCACTCTCCGAGCAATTTACAATGTCAGCATACCGCCCCCCACATGCCCTCATTTTATTGACCCCTGAAGGATGGAAAACTAGGTCAACCTTGAGTCACATCTGGATCAAAATCCAGGCTGTGGGCAGAGTTAGTCTGCAATACTGCACTTTAACCATTGCGCCATCAGGGGTCCTTAGCAACTAAATCCTGGCCTGCACAACCAATTGATACTAAAAAAAATAATTCAGATAAATGTGAGAACCAGCTATGTAGGCAATATAATGCTCACAAATAGTTTGAACCACAATTATCCCATGCCTTGTCATTGGCTAGCTGGCAAGTTTTTAGGAGAACAGTTTGTAGCATGTGGAGATCATTAAAACAATTATCTATGAGCTAACAATAGGTAGAATTCATATCAATTCTTTAATTTAGCACTTTTTCTATTTATTTATTTTTTAGAAGAAAAAAAACATAGAGGGCAATGGGGACGTGGTGTTTTTTCTTTTTCTTTCCCATGGCCATCATTCCAGTCTAATGAGGAAAAACTGCATAGGACATAGTAACATTGTCCTATGTCTGAATCACTTCTGACCTTTAACACCAATGCAGTGCATCAGTATTGCTTATTCATAAATAACCCCTATTCAATTAAACCCTGTCTGCTCTTGGACAGGGAGTACAATATAGCAGCCAAAATGACCTTGGACCCTGATATTTTTCCTAGTGTGTCCTACTCATTACAATACCTTAATGTTTTCCACAAGATACTACTGGAAAGTGCTATTTTTTCATTGGTCAGCCCTTCCCATGTTCATCCATCAAATTCCTTCTCAGCCACCTAGTAAAATACTGTTGAAAATGTTGGTTGATATTGTTGTGACCCAGGCCCAAATAGGTAGTAGGGAACTCAGTCAGTGAAAAAACAAACAAACTTTATTTGAACAGCTGAGAATTACTTCATTCTTAGCATAGTTCAACTAAATTAAAGCAAATTCCTCCCAACACAAATTCCTCAGTCCTATCACAAACCTTGGTCCAATTAGGCAAACTGCCAAAGGCCTTTCTTGGCAAATGTTCAGAAGTCACTGATACAAAAATAAATGCAAGAAGACAAAGCTACCAATGTTGTTTTCCGGCAAAGCCCAAAAGCCATTGCTGGTCTGTTGTAAGCCTTATGGCAGGGGCCAATCATCTCTTGGCCCTACTCCCGAGTTGTCTTCTTTGCATGAGCTGTTCTTGCCATCTGGCAGCTCTTCCCATGCGTGCATTACTATTATCTGCCTCACTATTATCAGTCTCTGGAGTCTCTGGAGTCTGCAACTCACTCTCCAATGGCCCTGGCCCCACTTCAGCCTCCAACACAGAGCCCTCATCTGGGCCTTCCCCAGCCTCATCACTGTCCAACTCCGTTGCCAGCTCCGCAGGCTGCTGGTGGACTACAACAGATATTTTTACTATCCTTGAATTATTATTGGAGGTAATTTGAGAATTACTTATATCCTTTGGTATCTGCCTAGCCAGTGCAAACTAACAGAGAGCATGTGCTCTAGGTTCTTTTTATCAAAAAATGTCATCTATCAGGCCCACAAAACTAATCTTCTTTGTCACAGTGTCTCTCCCCACCCCCCAGAATGAGTTCCTTCTGAGATACAGGTGACCCCCCCACCCTGCTGGTGCTTCAAAAAAACCCCAACCACAATTAACTCACAATTTACCAATCCAAGAAAATTTGCAAGTACTTTGTTAAATTCAAATCAGGTCATTTGAGCCAATATCTGTACTCAAACACCAAGATAAATTCCATTAAGTTTTACAAAACAAGCATATTAAACTTAGTGTATCTTAAAAGCAAAGTTAAAAGCAATCTACTTAATTTGTTTTCTAAGTTATCTGCACTGATTATATTGATTTTTATTTCAAGATATGCTGGGAAGCTCTTACAAGTTATCTTGTCACTTTTATTGGATCTGAATTATTTATTAAGGCATTATGTTATCCTAGTTTTATAAACATGGGTTTCTTGCTCTTGACCTTTATCCCAGAATGCTCATTGTATTTCACTTTCTAAGATATGCATGATATCAGCTTTAATCGTAGTTTATGCATGAAGGTACACCTCCATAATTACAATATTATACATTCTGAATATATTTTTTTTCAAAGTCATGCTTTTGCCTTTTAAGGTGTAGAATATTATGGATAAAAACAAATTAAGACATTCTAACAAAACAAAACCTTCTAGCAATATAGAAGGTACTTGAGGCAATATTGCATATTAAATATACATCTGTGATTATAATTTGAAGTGGAAAACTAGGGAGATTAAATAATTTTAGAGATTATTTTACACAGGAGAACAGCATACAGTATAGAGGGAAAGAGTTAAGAAACTTACATCTGTACATCCATCTTTCACATGCCGTTGTAGGTGTACAAGTGTGTTGCTGATTTCCATCATTTTACTGTATATGTTTGTCAAGATCTTTATATGTGGGTGCAATTCAATATTTGGTATTTGTCACAGGATATTTAAGAAATATTTAATGAAAAAAGCAATGATAATAATTATATTTATGTGATATGTGTTATATAATATCTACCAACATTGTAGTTCAAATATTAACCACCTTGGGAAGAATTTTCAAATTCACTTCATTATTTCTATATTGCCCAGAGGGCCTTGGATTATGTTTCTGAAACAGGAATCTACCTTGACATGTGGGGAAAACCCACTTTTGAAATACAGTACAGGGAACTTTCAAAAATCTTTTGAATGTTATTCCAGAGCCTGGTATTAAAAGGTGAAGAGATGAAGTGAAAAGCAATTCCACTGAGTAGTACCTAAACCAGTGGTGAAATGCTACCGGTTTGCACTGGTTCAGGTGAACTGGTAGTGATAAAAACTACCGGTTCGGGCAAACTGGTATTTAAAAAAAAACTACTGGTTCCTCTGAACCAGTATTTCCGACAATCAGCTGTGCTGCACGATTTAAAATCGCTAAAAAGCAGGAAATTCTGCTTTCTAGTGAATCTAAATCACGCGGCAGAGCTGATCCCCCCCCTTGCTGTTCTACCTATCTTCCCAAGGCTCCTTTTTCCACCGTTTGGTGTGCAGTGCACATTTGGTGCACACCACGCATGTGCATCCATGCAACGCACATTTGGCACGCACCGTACATGTGCGGCAAGCGAACCGGTGGCAAACCGGTTCAGATTTCACTACTGATCTAAACCACTGAATTTGCTTAAAAGATCACTTGGGATCATGGCTATCATTATTTTGGTAAGTATGCAAGGTTTGTTAAGGTTTTGTTATATCTTTTTGCATTTGTTTTCCTTTGTTTTCTTCTTGGCCTCCATCCAAGAACTGGATGCTTGCCTTTGAACTCATTTTTTCTTATTGAATCCTGAGAGAATAAATCAGTTTAGAACCGAAGTCTCCATTGTATCATTTTTGTGAACTAACCTATTCTGAAAGGCTGGAGAGCTGCCTGAAGAACCATACTGCTTGAGAGTGGCTTGATTCTTCTTTATTCCTATATGAGCTATTCCCTGTATACTGAGAAATTTCTATTCTTCAGTAAAAAGATTCAGAACACCAAGAGCTGCTTTTCTGCCAAAATTATGAGAGTCAGACTGAAAGCTGACAGTCTTGAGGCTGCTGAAAACTCAGATCACATGATAGAGCAACTGAAATGAGGATGGGATTCTTTGATGGAAAGTGCATTGATCAACCCTACCCTCAGGATACTAGCAATACCAGCTTTGTTAATGTATTTCTTATTTCTAATTAATGCACTATGCTATAAACCAAGTCTTTCTAGATGCTCCAAGTGGCTAATATCAGGAAAGTCTGTTTGGAGAAGGGGGTGTCTCATTATTTTCAGAAAGAGGAAATTCACTCTTTAGATGCGCTCTGATCCCACTAATTATTAGTTTTCTAAGTAATGACTGTATTGAGGAGTATGTTTGCAGAACCACAAGCTAAGGCACCAACTCCCATTCTTCCTGAAGTGGTTGGAACTGTAAGTTTTAGAAGTATCATTAGCAATAAGCTGCTCTAAAATAATAGGCCCTTTGTTAAGCCACATTTTCTATACAAAAACTTTTATCTATCCTTATAAAGGAAGGATTATTCAAAAGAATATATTCCTCATGGGAGCAAGAGTCAAATGTTAATTTCTTTCCCACTAACATCCAAATATAACTGAATGGCTTGAAATACAATATAATTCTTGCTAGGATTTCAAGATTCCAGATAATAAGAATGATTTAATTGTTCCCATAGTGGTACTTGTTTAACCTTTGTTCCATTCCAGTAAAAAAAAATAGAAGTTAATAAGAATGTTCAGTACTACAATTGAAAATTAGGAAAATTACAGCTTCCTGTGGTGTAATCTTGCAATGCTCAATCCTCATATGGGAGTCATAGTTTTGGTAGAGGGTTTGTCCATTACATGAAAATTTAATCATTAACTTCTCTCTCTCTCTCTCTCCTCTCTCTGTTTCTTTTCTCTCTCTCTCTCCCTCCCCCTCTCCTCTCTCTTTCCCTCGTTCCCCCTTCTCTCTCTCTTCCCCTCTTCCTCTCTCTATCTCTATCTCTCAAAATACATAGAAACTATTCTTCATCATAGGCTTAGAAGTATTTTTAACCATATATTAATATCATGGTTAATCTGTTTTATACAATTTAAAACTGCCACATTTACTAAGTTATTTTTTCCTGGAAATAATTATCCCCACATATTTAGCAGATTTTAAGTAATAAACACAATACTGTTTGTCCATGTTTCCATAGAGAAATGCAAGAAACAATTGGCAAAATATTATAATTCTTCTAATTTATTGTATATCCAGAAAAATTACCATAGTGTTAGAATACCTCCATAAAATTAGATAAAAATCTTAGAAAACACATATTTCCTAAATATTTGCTATACAATAATATGTTAAGGTCCAAGTACCTATATAGCTTGAATATTAGTAAATATATAACTACAGGGTCATTATGTGTAAATTGGGTGATTATATACATTTGTTCAATAAATAAATTTAATGAATGAATTATCTAATGAGCCGAACAACTTAAATATAAGTGGGAAAATGGTATTCTTTGATGGTTTGCACAATGCATTTAATTGGTAGACAAATAATCCTACTTGTAATAATTTGAGCAGAAGAATTAGAATAATAAATTATAACCCACCAAAATGGAAATTGAAGGAAATTGTTTTATCTCTATATATTCTAAAATTTCCAAAATTTTAATCACTTTGTGTTATCGTTTTTACTTTTTTATTGTATTATAAGCCACTTAAAATCACTCTGTATATTCTGTATATTCTCACTGTAAGTAGACAATTTAGTTCATGTTATTAAAAATAAGATAATTGCCATTTGACCTCATAATTGGTCAACATTCATTGTACAACAGTATAAAGGTAGTTCATACCCTTTTCAGGGGCAGAAACTTGGGGTCTGTCCCCAGCACTGTTCAAATTACCTTGGCACAAGCAGACTGTATTCTCTCCACTTGTAAATTGAACCGAAAAATCTTTCCTTTTCAACAAATGTAGGCATTAACTGAAGATACAATATATTGACTCGATAATATGGCAGAGGGTCTTTATGAACCATTATATTTCTCTTAGTCAAGCTGTGCTTGTTCAGATATATAAGGAAGAATGTAAGTGGTATATCAGAAAATCTTCATCTGAGATTCTAAAAAGTATGTTGGGGGAAAAACCCCACCCCAACTATTTGCTTCTATCTGTTAAACCACTGGACCTTTCTTTGATGGACTTGGGGATCCAGAGAGCTAAATTCAGCTTCTTTATGCATTATGACTTTCTACTACACAAAGATTGAACATGTCAGAAAGATAAATTTGGCAAGTGTATAAGGAATCTGGAACATATGCTAAGGATAAATAGAGTTTGACCAAGGAGCAAATGTTCAAAATGTCATGATAGGCCATTATAATTTGCTTAAATTCAACAATTCTTTCATCTTGCTTCTATTGTTCTCATCAGGGAAATCTTTGATACACTCTTCTGTATTTTTTAATCTTAGTAACTCTTCTTTTTTGAAGAAAAGAAATAAATGTCCTGGATAAACAGCAATATATGAAATTCTAAGATTAAAAGAAAAGCAGGTTTCAGACTGAAACTTCATCACTCAAACCCAGCTGTGTCTACTGGGAAACATTCACTTTTGCTTTTGACTGCTTCTCCAAAATGTTAAATTTAATAGAACTTTTCTAATATTTTAATGCAATACAACCATTGGTATAACAGAATAAGAGTTGGAAAGAACCTTGGAGGTCTTCTAGTCCAGCACCCTATACCATTTCAGACAAATGTTTGTCCAATCTCTTCTTAAAAACCTCTTGTTCTGGAGCACCTACAATATCTGGAGGCAGGTCATTCCATTGATTAATTGTTCTAACTGTCAGGGAAATTCTCCTTAGTTCTAGGTTGGTTCTCTCCTTGATTTATTTCCATCCATCGCTTCTTGTCCTCCCTTTAGATGCTTTGGAGAATAAACTGACCTCCTCTTTTCTGTGGCAGCTCCAGAGATATTGGAACAATGCTGTCATATCACTACTAGCCAGAGGTGGCATGTAGTGCCCTCTCTGATGGCACGTGAGCCATTGCCCCAGTTCAGTTCCGTTGCGCATGCGCGTGCACCTCCTGCTGGCCAGCTGGTCTTCAGGTCTCTGCCGCGCATGCGCAAGGTGCAGAACATATGTAGGGGGCCACATGTACATGCCACATGGCCATGCACGCATTGCATTTTGGGGGTTCGGGTGCTTTGGGCACTCAGTCTGGAAAAGATTACCCATCACTGGTCTAGGTTATGTTTTGTTTTGTCTCATGAGATCTTCCCAAAAATACAGAGGAAACAATAATTAATTTTAAAGGTATATATGTGACCTATTCCTTTATCAGCTTAATGAGTTATGACAATCTTACATGCCACCTTACATATAATACATACATGCAATCAGTAAATGATAAAACAGGTTAGAATACCAGAACTACTACAATAGTAATCTGTGAAAATTGCTTCTAATTTCTAGAAGGTAAGAAGGGCCGCTTCAAGAACAGTTTTTTCCACAGCCAAATCCTCCCACAGAAAAAGCTGCTTTCATTGATAATGTCAGTGGCAACTGGGGCATGACTGCAAAAGATGCATACTAAGAACTATCCAGAAGGAGGAGTTTTGAAGGTAACCTTGAACTTAACAAATCTTCCAATAGCATTTGGATATACCATGAACCGAGTTGAGAAAGCAGTAATCCATTAGACAAGATTCCGGAAGATGGCGACCAGGGAGGTTGCACCGGAGAAATGCTCTCTGTAAAAGGGCTCTTTTGAGCTCTTAGGAGAGCAGTTTCCCCGAAGATTCTTTGCTGGCGATACTCCAGAGCCGAAGGTTTTTCCAGGCTGCCGAGGATTGAGGCTGCCGAGGTTCTTCCAGGCTGCTGAGGACTCAGGCGGTGGGCGAAGAGTCGGAGACCGCCGGAGCCTGGACTGCCGCAGCCGTGAGGCCGTCGACTGAAAGAGGCTGGAGCCGCCCGCTACCGCCGGAGCCGCCGCCAGCCCTGTGACTGCCGCTGCCGCTTGTGCTGCCACCGGAGCCGCCGCCAGCCCCGAGACTGCTGCTGCCACTGGTGCCGCCGGAGCCGCCGCCGGAGCCGCCGCCAGCCCCGTGAGTGCCACCGGAGCCGCCGCCAGAGCTGCCGTCAGCCCCGGGATTGCCGCTGCCGCTTGTGCCGCCGGAGCCGCCGCCAGACCCAAGACCACCGCTACCGCATTAAAGGTGGCTGGAGACACCCGAAACCACTAAAGCCACCCCACCAGACCCGGGACTGCCGCTGCTGCTAACGTGAGTCGCACCGCTGCCATCACCGCCCTCCATCATCGCCCTCCCTCATTGCTACAAACTTTAAATTTCCCACCAAGGAGATAAAAGCCCAGCAACATTTACAACAACCCTAATCAACCTATCCCCCAATCGGCAGGACTGCTGCAGGACTACTGGTGAGTTCCTAGGAGACTCCAGTCTCCCGGCCTCTACTGACTTTTTGAATCTCCCGCCATTACAGCCACCTGTAAAGAAGCTTCTTCAACCACCCTATCTCACCATTTTAAATTTCCCGCCAAATCTCACTGTTACCATAGTGACTCCCCATTACCATAGCAACTGCCAAATTGACTACCATTTAAAGTTAAAGAGACAGATATAAAATCAAAGATAATTGATTAAGTGACAGACACTTAATCATTACTAAAATAAAATAAATAAAATAAAATAAAATAAAATAAAATAAAAATAAAATAAAACAAAGGAATAAGAAAGATCATCATTATGCCAGCCAGAAAATCAAACGCTGATAAAATCTTAGAATCAAGATTAACAACTATTGAACAAAACATAGATAAAAGATTACAAGCTATTGAACAAAACCTAGAAAAAAGAATTCAAAATATTGAACAAAACCTAGAAAAAAGAATTCAAAATATTGAACAAAACTTAGAAAAAAATTCTATCAGTTATTGAACAAAGTTTCACAGATTTGATAAAACAAATTTCAACACTAAAATATGAAAACTCTAATGATCTAAATCTCTTCCAAACTCATCTATCACCACAAAATATACAACTTACAACTCAACCTAGACATCAAATTAATACAACACAACCCAAACAACAAACAACTACTAATCAACTAATCAGAGATGCAATGGAGAGGACAAAAATAAATAATGCAATATTATTTGGACTTGAAAACACAAATGAACCAGATATCAATAAGATTCACAACATCATTGGAAATTATAATTCATCAACCATCTCCCCAAATGAAATAATTGCTGTCTCCAGAGATGGACCAGAATATAAAACAGCGATGGGACAACAGCACCAAGATTTTGTAGAGTTATATGCACTAATGAGGACAGTAAACGCAAATTTATAAAGACTATAAACTCAATTGCTAAATCCAACCCTACCTACAGTAAACTTAGATCACGCCCTGACCTATCCTTTCTACAAAGGATACGCCTCGTGAACTTCGCACAGAACTTAAAAGAAGACAAGACAATGGTGAATCCAACCTATACATCGACTACCATGCTGATTGCATAAAAATAAAACCTGCAATCAAAAATCACCTCAAACCCCCATCACCCATAACAATCAACCAGCCATCCCAGTATTCAATCAAGTACCCATCCCCCTACCTCCCATTCAACCAACCATCTTACCAGCTATCCAACCAACAGCCATCCAACCAACAATCCAACCAGCCATCCAACCAACCATCCAAACAGCCATCCAAGCAGCCATCCAAGCAGCCATCCAAACAGCCATCCAACCAGCCATCCAAACAGCCACCCAACAATCCACCCAACCAGCCATCCAAACAACCATCCATCCAAACACCCAAACTACCATCCAACCATCTATACAACCATCCAATGTCCACTACCCCCAACCTACTAACACCCAAACTAGGTATGCACGCCTTACCTCTTCAACACCAATCATATCAGATCTCAAATGCAAATTGATAAATGCAAGAAGCATAGTCAACAAATTACCTGAATTTATCCTCTTATTAAACAGTGGCACATTTGATATCATTTTTGTTTGTGAAACATGGCTGAATTCATCCCTTCCTGACTCCATTATCTCAAACAAAGAATATCAAGTCTATCGATCAGATCGGAAAACCGAAGAGGTGGTGGAGTGGCTATCTTTACAAAAGACACTGAATCTAAAAATATCCAAGTAGCACATAAACTCTCTTCCTGAAACCATAGTATGCGACCTATCCCTTGACACTACTCTTCGATTCTTACTATGCTACAGAGCCCCCGACTATGACATTACCCACGCAAATATGCTAACCTCAATGCTAACATGGACTACCTCTTGCCCATACCCTCTTATCTTCCTTGGTGACTTAAATCTACCTCTCATTAACTGGACAACCAATGAATGTTCAACTGACCCAATCCATACTACACTATACAACGCTGTTACAAACCTAGGTCTTGAACAACTTGTAACTAACAATACAAGACTCAACAACTGCCTTGACCTCATCTTCTGCAACAATCCAAACTCAATTTACGGACTACAAATTAAAGAACCCTTTTCAAACAGTGACCACTGCATGATTGATTTTCGTCTCAATATACGTCCATACTTAAATCGTCATAACACCAGAACTCCCAACTACAACTTCAAGAAAGCCAATTACGACCTTATAAACAACGATCTTTCACTTCTGAACTGGCAAAATCTGTTTGCAACCTGCATAACCGCTGATGACCTCTATAGAATCTTCCTACTTGAAATCAATAGAGTCATTAAATTATATGTACCACGAATGACTACCATGTCCAAGAAAACAAACTACCCATATCAATAAAAAGCTTCAATCAAAAAAAAATCCTCTGAAAAGAAACAAAAAGGCTTTGTTACAAACTTCAGAAACCGTTACAGAAACATATGCAACCAAATAAAAACTGAATGCACAAATTACCACACCAAGCAAGAAGAGAACCTTCTACGCACAAATTCCAATCGTGCCTTTTATAATTTTGTCAACAGTAAACTTAAAGATTCAAGATCCATCCCACCACTAAAAGATTCTAACAACAAAGAATGCAATGACGAAACAGTCAAAGCAAACCTCTTCAACATTTTCTTTGGCTCAGTTTTTGTTAACTCCGATAACACATATCCAACATTCCACAAACGAACCAGCAATGACTATGATGATTTAACTCATATAGATTTCACAGAAGACAACGTTGGTAAAGCTCTTCACAACTTAAAACCATCGCTTTCTATTGGACCTGATGGTCTATGTGCATATTTCTTAAAAAAACTTTCCATTAATATAGCTGAACCCCTAAGTATTATCTTTGATAAAGCTTTCACTACCAGTTCTCTTCCCAAACTTTGGTCACTAGCCACAGTCATCCCCATCTTCAAAAAAGGAGACCCCAGCTTAGTCGAAAACTACAGACCGATCTCCCTTTGCTGCGTCACCTGCAAAGTCATGGAATCTATCATCAATCAATCCATTACCTCACACTTAGAAACTAACAACCTACTCTCCAACAAACAATTTGGTTTCAGGAAAAGTTATCATGTAACTTACAACTTCTCCACTGCAAAAACATATGGACTTCAAATCTAGATCAAGGCAAATCAATAGATGCAATCTACATAGACTTCTGCAAAGCTTTTGACTCAGTAGTACACGATAAACTTCTCCTTAAACTAACATCCTATGGCATCTCAGGACCCCTCCACAAATGGATATCTGCTTTTCTGTCTAACAGACAACAAGTGGTCAAAATTGGCAATGCTTTATCAAATCCTGTTCCTGTCAAGAGTGGCGTTCCTCAAGGCAGCGCCCTTGGCCCAACACTCTTTATTCTATACATTAATGATCTTTGTGACCATATCTCAAGTAATTGTGTTCTCTTTGCTGACGATGTCAAACTATTTAACACCACAGACAACACTTCTATCATTCAAAACGACCTTGACCATCTAACCGCTTGGTCTAAAATTGGCAGCTCCAAATTTCAACCAGCAAATGCTCAGTCTTACATATAGGAAAAAGAACTCTAAAACTAAGTACATACTAGATGGACATTACCTTACAGACGACCCCATCCCGTTAAAGACCTTGGAGTTTTCATGTCAAATGATCTAAGTGCCAAAGCCCACTGCAACTACATAGCAAAAAAGCTCTAAGAGTTGTAAACCTAATTTTGTAGCTTCTTTTCCAAAACACCACACTACTAACCAGAGCATATAAAACATTTGCTAGACCAATTCTAGAATACAGCTCACCTGTTTGGAACCCTCACCACATCTCTGACATCAATACAATTGAACGTGTCCAGAAATATTTTACAAGAAGAGTTCTCCATTCCTCTGAAAACAACAAAATACCTTATCCCACCAGACTTGAAATCCTAGGCTTAGAAAACTTGGAACTCCGTCGCCTTCGACAAGACCTAAGTTTAACTCACAGAATCATCTATTGTAATGTCCTTCCTGTCAAAGACTACTTCAGCTTTAATTGCAATAATACAAGGGCAACCAATAGATTTAAACTTAATGTAAACCGCTTTAATCTAGATTGCAGAAAATATGACTTCTGCAACAGAATCATCAGTGCTTGGAATACTTTACCTGACTCTGTGGTCTCTTCTCATAATCCTAATAGCTTTAACCAAAAACTTTCTACTATTGACCTCACCCCATTCCTAAGAGGACCATAAGGGGCGTGCATAAGCGCACAAACGTGCCTACCGTTCCTGTCCTATTGTTTTTCTTTTCTTCTTCCTATATATGTTTATATGTGTATATACTACATAATCTTTTTGTATGATGTTGTGACAAATAAATAAATAAAAAAAAAAAAAGTTGTTTCACCCCAAGGATAAATATGGAAACTGAGACAGGCTCTACATACTACCTGCGCTGCCCCATTATAAAACTGCTATAGTTTCCAGATCCTCTTTAAGGATCATGAAGACCATTTTACAATAATTCAGCCTTGAGTTGATCAGTATACATTACTAAAACAGCTTTGTCTAGGTAAGGATGCACCTGGATAAAGATGATAAAAGATACTCTTTCCTGCAAATAGTAGATAGTTCAACTATTGCATGAATAGTCCAGAATCTTAGAATTGTGAAAAGGAATATCCCCTTGAATCCAGAAATCCTCCCTTCAAAAACTCCATCCTAAATTTAATTTCAACTTATTCATTTTTTATGGTCTGTAGGTATTATTAACCTTACTTGGAAGTTATATGGGAAAGAAGAAGATACAGAGGTGTGCTGCTGGGGGTTCGCAGGGGTTCGGGAGAACCTCTAGCTAAAATTCTGTGCAGTTCAGAGAAACCCCAAATCCCACTGCTGGCATTCCAGCAGTCCCCACATGGCCCATTTTAGATACAGGGCCATGCACAGAGGCTTGAGAAGGGCAAAAAATGAGCCTACCGAAAGTTTGGGAAGGCCGGAAACTGGCCCATTTCTGGCTTCAGAAATGAAGAAGGCCTCCAGAGCATGGGGAGGCCATTTTCGCCCTCCTGGAGGCTCAAGGAAAGCCTCCAGAGCCTGGGGAGGCCAAAAACACACACACCCTGCCATGGTGCAGGAGGCTGTCTAGGCCACGCCCATCATAGACACACCCACCCAGCAACCAGGCAGAGAACCCCTTGCCAAAATTTTTGAAGCCCACTCTTGAGAGGATAGCTTTTGTTGCTGAGTTGTTCGCTTGGCTGCCCACCAGCAGAAAGCATGATTTTTCTTGTATTTCTTTTAACAAGATTCAACAAAGACAAAAAAATTCAGAAATCTCAAACAAATTGCTCTCGCTCTCTCTAATTGAGACAGTGATTTTTTCCCATCATCTGTGTGAACCTGCAAGAATGCTGTTCTTTGAACTGATAAAAGAATATCCAGGTGACTGTAAATCTTTCTCAAGCTCTGAACATATCATTGTAGATTAGTCCTAAACATTTGCACATCTAGATGATTTTAAGCATATTATAAGCAGCTGCATCCTTTTCGCTGATGAAGTAAAACTACTTAACACCACCGACAATACTTTTGCCCTACAAAGCGACCTTGTCTATGTGTCAGAATGGTCTAACAATTGGCAACTCCAAATCTCAACTAACAAATGCTTTGTCTTACACACTGGCAACAAAAATCAGAACACCAAATACAAGCTGGGCAGATATGACTTCATAGATGACTCTCACTCTGTCAAGGACCTAGGAGTACTCATCTCAAAAGATCTAAGTCCCAAAACTCACTATAACAGCATTGCCAAGAAGGCATTAAGAGTTGTTAACCTAATTTTGTGAAGCTTCTTCTCTGGTAAGACTGTACTGCTAACTAGGGCATACAAAACCTTTGCCAGACCAATCCTCGAATACAGCTCATCTGCCTAGAATCCATACTGTATATCAGACATTAATACAATTGAATGGGTTCAGAGGTATTTCATGAGAAGACAACTCCACTCCTCTGCTCACAATAGAATATCTTATGCCACCAGGCTTGAAATTTTGGGCTTGGACAATCTTGAACTACGCCACCTATGGTCTGACCTAAGTGTAACACAAAATTGTCTGTTACAATGTCCTACCTCTCAAGGACTACTTCAGCTTCAACCGCAATAATACATGGGCAAACAATAGATACAAATGCAATGTAAACTGTTCCAAACTCAGTTGCAGAAAATACAACTTCAGCAACAGAGTGGTCAATGCCTGGAATGCTCTACCTGACTCCATTGTTACTTCCTCAAACCCCCGTAGCTTCAACCTTAAACTGTCTACCATGGATATCCCACCATTCCTAAAAGGTCTGTAAGGGGCGTAAGTGCACCAGCGTGCCTACCGTCCCTGTCCTACTGTCCCCATTTATTTCATGTACTCATGTCCATATTTATACTTACCTTGTACATGTTTGACCAACTAAATAAAATAAAATAAATACAAAGCTTTCCAAATGGCATTTACAGAATTACACAGCAATCTGGTAGGCAACTCTTCAGAAGTTTTTTTTTTTTGCTCTTCAGAATAGAGAGGCAATAGAGGTTCTCTATAGCAGGGGTCTCCAACCTTGGCAACAAGACTTTAAGAATTTTAAGAACTTTAAGACTTTAAGAATTCTGGCAGTTGAAGTCCACAAGTCTTAAAGTTAACAAGGTTGGAGAGACCCCTGCTCTATAGTGTCTCTCCTAAGTGGCGGCTGCTTTTTTTTTTTCTTCTTCTTCTTCTTCTTCTTCTTCTTCTTCTTCTTCTTCTTCTTCTTCTTGGTTTCTAAGGAGTTCCTGGAAATGAAGCATGCTTACAAACACTTGCTGAAAGATACAGTGGGAGGTTTCCCTGGAGCTCTTATTTCAGAGCTTTTATTTTACTACTAGAAATAAGACCTGCACTCTATGGCCTGATATTTAGAAAGTTAAAAACTTGGTGTTTTCTAAGGGCCTTCAAGAGTGGAGACTGAGGGACTGATACACCTCAAGGAAATAAAGATATTATTGGTATTAATATAATTTTATCTAGATCCTAGATTGATTTTACATTGTTAGTAGTACTTGCTTAAAGTCCACTTATTTAACAGACCAACCAAAATTATGAAACACTGAACGAAAGGAAAAACGTATGATAAGTCTTGTAGTTGCAGTCCTCACAGCAACCTTGTAGTTATGAGATTATGATTCTGGTGCTTGAAAACCAGCTTGCAGTTACATCATTGCAGTGTCCCAGGGTCACATAATCACCATTTGCAACCTTTACTGCCAACTTCCAGCAAACATAGTTAACGGGAAAGCTGGCAGGAGTCCAGCAAGACACTGTGATCATGCGGGATTCATTTAACATCACCAACTGGAATTGTGGAATTGCCATTGTAAGTCAGTATGGTCACATGACATTACACCTTATGATCACATCTTAACTGAATCAGTTCCAGGTCCCTAGGACAGGACAGGACCAAACTGTCTCGGTCATTTCCTTCCTTCCAGGGCTCTCTTATAGTCTGCTACTCAAGGACTTGCCTTTCTTTTGGCTGAATCTTTTCCATCAATACTACTAGACCCTTTATTTATTATTATTTTATTTTATTTATTTACATTTATATCCCGCCCTTCTCCGAAGATTCAGGGCGGCTTACATTGTGTAAGGCAATAGTCTCATCCTATTTGTATATTTATATACAAAGTCAACTTATTGCCCCCCCAATAATCTGGGTCCTCATTTTACCTACCTTATAAAGGATGGAAGGCTGAGTCAACCTTGGGCCTGGTGGTACTCGAGCCTGCAGTAATTGCAAGCAGCTGTGTTTAATAACAGGCTTCTTACAGCCTGAGCCACACCACGGCCCAAGTCATGCGCAAGTCATGGTGGTAGAACTAGTAAGAGAAAGCTGATTGGCTTGTGGTACAATTAACCAAACTGGAAGCAGGAAGCGCAGACTTATTTTCACAGCTCAGGTGGAGAAGTGAACAGTTACACCATTAAGTATGACCTTTATTTAAGAGATAAGTATTTATCTTAGATAGTAATTATCTAAGTACTGTAAAGGGAATATTTTAAAAGTATTTTTTTTAAAGAAAGAGTAAAAAAATATTCCCAAACTGTTACTCTCTAGAAAGTTGAGGCACAAAGAAATAGAAAACTAATTTAAATCTACATGGCTAAGTCTACAGCAAAGAGGAGGTACAATAATACTGAACACAAGCTTGATCAAAATAAATAAATAAAGGTTTTTCCTAACAATGCTTTGTTAGCTATTTAAATCAATGATTTGATGCTTTCCATTAAAGATATTTGTGAGCACATAGAAAAGTATGTACATATATCAAAAGTTAAAAATTATGCCTTTGAATTTCTCAAAATTATGAACAGCATTACACATAGTGATGAATAAATATTGGTAATATTTCATATTTTAAATGTTGTTGATGCATACAAACAGATTGTTGGTAATATGCTTTAAATTTAGACATATACTGTATTTTTCAGAGTATAAGATGCACCTTTTTCCCCCCTAAAAGGGGGTGAAAATTTGGGTGCATCTTATACACTAAATAAGTGTAATCTTATACACTAAATACACTGCCCCCCACTTTTTGGCCTCTGCCTCCCAGCAATTTACTTCCTTGCAGCAAGCAGCAAGAAGAAACAGCCCATTTCACCTTCAGCACAGCCTAATTAGCACAAGTTGATTGTCTGTTGGATCGGCTTCCCAACTCTCAGCTGTTTTGCATGGGCCTCTGCTGCCTTCTGCAAGGAGGTAAATTTCTGGAAACAGATTTTTTTTTCTTGTGCTAATCACGCTATGCTGAAAACAAAAATGAAAGTAAAGCAGGCTGTTGCTGCAACGAGGCAAAATTGCTGGGAGGCAGAGGCAGATTTCTTTTTCTTGTTTTCCTCACCAAAAAAGGTATGTGCGCTTTATAATCCAGAGCGTCTTATACTCCAAAAAATACGGTACATTTTACAGATTTCACTTAGTGAAGATTACAATTTCAAGAATGTGATGCTACTGCAGTAATATCTATAGCCATAGAGTTTAATTAGCACACAATAAAATGTGTTTAATAAAACATAAGCTTGGTCTAATGATGTTCACATATAACAATGTCTTCATGGTGTTGAGCAGATTCACTAATGTAGCAGCATAGGTGAAAAATGATATTCATGCTTTTTCTAGCAACTGCATATCTACTTCGCACATTGTAAAACTTCGGGAATTTATGATATAAGGAAAGAAGCCACACTGATAAGAGACACTGGAACTTTAATAATGCCATCTACATAGTATTCTGTCTGTCTTTAACACAACAAATTCAAATGTCAAGATAAGACATGAATCTTTGTTGAAGTTAATGTCAGTCCATAAAACAGACTGAATAGGTTTCTATTAATTAGATATTTAGGTAAACAGATTAATCAGATAACTGCATATCTTACCTATTACATGACAAAATTTGGCTACACTTAAGGAATTAGTCATTTGAATGTGACAGTAAGTTTTAAATAAAACTTACAAGAGTGACCAGAATATTTCATTAGATATGAGGTTAACAGTTCATAATGAACATTGGTGTAGAATAAACAATATAATAAAACACATTTGGTGGCTCCTTCAGTAGATGAGCAAAGTCTGGAATTGAATGGAATGGTGTTATATCTATTTTCTAAAGCCACTTATGGAAACTCCTTAAACCATGTGAAAGTTAAGATTTTCCTTAATTTATTTGTTATCTGGCAGGTGTATAAGGGATATAAGAGTTAAAATTTCAAATAATAATGAATACTTCAGAATATGAACTAAGGGCTTCACTTCTCGAATGAAGTATGCTGGTTGGCACTATAGGAGAAGGAGTGGTAGAACCTGAGGGAGGAGTCAAAAGAGAACTGAGCCTAACGTTTCTACATAGCCACAATGGATTAAATCCAATAATCCTCTTTCCTAATATTATGGGCAAGATCAAGACAACAATTCAATTTTTAAATATTGCCACACACAAAAAGCAAGAAATACCAAATAGTGCTGTGAGTTTTGAATTATGTCATAGCTGATTTCATTATCCATCTGTTTCAAAAATATGGTCTGACACCTCCTGAAGCATTTCATTTTGAATAAGATAAATTGAACAAGAGAGTCAGTTTCATGGTGGGATAAAGTTAAGTCTCATCTAGATATGTTCAAGATAATATTTAAGTGGATGCTAATTCCATAATTGAGTCAGGAGTGATCTCCTTTTGACTATTTAGCAAGAACACTGGGGTGTCATATGATCTGGATATGATACTTGCACCTCAGAATCAATAGACCTAGAATCTGTCAAAATTTAGGAATATTAGAGAAGCATTCCTAACATCCAATGTCAACATGACTTAAGCATAAAGACTCTAAAAAAGTAATGTGAATGTTCATAACTAAATTGTGTGGACTTTTGATCCATGTTAAGAGTTATTAGCTCAGTGGTGAATCAATAGAATCCGATCAGGCAGACTACAGAGAAAAAATATAAAGTACATTGTACTTTTATCTTTTCAATCTTTTGAAGAATACTTACAGTACTTTTATCTTTTTAATCTTTGCGCCATTAGGGTCAGATCCACTAAATAAGCTGTATAATTCACTAGATAGTAGAATGCATCTAGCATATCTTACTAGAGCTTCATGTACATTTATTAACATCTTATAAAATTATTTTCATCTCAAAATATTTTTTAAAATTGCAATATACTCACTTAGATGTCCTTGTGTCATAACACACACATTAGAATACTGATTCTAAAAAAATGCATAAAAGAAACTGAAAGAAACACACAGCATATCACAACTGAAACAATGTTTTTTAATGCCACTTTTACTGAATTCTTATTCTAGAATAAAAGGGACTGTATTGTCTAAATTTGACTCAAATCATAGTAATGTGTCAGTTTACTAAGTCAATATTTTGCAACAGTAAAGCTTATACATGTGAGATTTTTTTTCCTTTTGCTTGTTTGGATGATCTGGAACAGATAGAATCAAACACAAGTTATGTTCTGTCCAGAAATATCATTTTGCAATTGATCAAGTTTTTGCTTTGCCAGAGCTAATAAAAATATTTAAAATGGAATTTACATTTTCTGTTTATCTGGGAAGTTGGATTGTTTGATTAGATAAGCTTCTAGTAGTTTTGTATATATGATATAATAAAATTGTAATGATTCTTTAGATTTTTGTATTAAAGGCAAAGTTATTTTCTAATATGCAAAAAAAATTAATGATGAAGATTCCTGTTTAAAATAAGATAAGGCTTGAAACAAATGTGAAGATGCTCAGATCTTAGCAAAGTTGATTTATCATAAACCATAAGTAACATAAAAAACCAAACAATAATGGAAATCCACTAAAAATATGGAAAGTAAGCAAGCCAAGTAATATTCATTGCAGAAGAACGTTAATTGCACTCTATCCTATCCTTTTAAAACAACACTGGCTTCTTGATGTGCTGTATCACAACAAACTGTAGAAGTGACAAGAGTAAAAAGAAGTTGCAAGAAAAGGCAGTTCAACTTTCAGGAATGGATACAATGGTGTACTCTGGTTTCAATCATATTGTCATGTCCCATTCCTCCGCTGACGGCCGGGTCAGGGAAATCCGAATCAGGCTTGCCTCTGCAGCTCTGCCCAAAGTCCTAGCAAAGTCCTCAGAGCAGGCAGGAGACCAGTAAGTGACTTCAGCAAGATAAGTTCGACTTTTGCCTGACTCAGAGACTGCCAGAAAGCAGATCCTTTATATAGGCCATGGAGTGTGGCTCCATGACTCAGCACTCATTAAGGCCTGCCCCTCCCTTCCTTCTGTTGCCTCCGCCTATCCAATCTTCTGATGCGAGGGTCACTCCAATCAGCTGTTGGTAATAAACCCTCCTCAGGCTCACATGCTGTGGAGGAGGGGGAGGGGTCTAGCTGCTCCGTTTGCCTGGGCATGGAGTCAGGGCTGGGGCCGGGAGGTGCTCCTTCTTCTGCAGTTTGTCTGGGCATGGAGCCAGGACTGGGGCCGGGAGACATACATTCCTCCGTGTTCGGGAGCAGATAAGAAGGCCCCGGCTGCTCTGAGGGCGGGCAAGACACAACACATATAAAACATATCATTTAACTTCTATGGAAGAAAGTTCAGATATTCAGTCAATAATGCTTGCAAACATTAAAGTGCCTAAATGAATACAAGCCCACTTGGAACATTGGGCTATGCATATGCCTGTATTTGTCCAGCTTCTGTAAAATACTTCTGCTGTTACCGTCTTCAGACATAAGCTTCAGAAGAAAGTTACTTCAAAACACACATCTGGGCCAAATAGGTGATACAGTTTGTACAAGGCTTGGAGGCCTGGAAGTTGTTATGGTCTAGATAGATAGATATCTCTATCTAGAGATAGAGAAGTTGAGATTGAATCCCAACAGGATGGAGTGACTTTAGCTGAAAAAATGATTATGTTCCATGAATATCTCATCTTTATGCTGTCCTAAATCAAATTACTTTGTACCTTGGGTGGGGGGCAGGGTCTGGACTTCAGCTGTAGCAAAGACGGTCTTTGAACAACCATCTGGGACTATAGTCGCAACTTTCTTGTACCCATCTCTTCTTTAGTCATTTCTCATTTGGACTCTTGTAGTGCAGGTAGTGGTCCCTTGAAAACCAAGAGAAAACTACAGCTGGTCAGAAGGTAGTGGTCTAATGATGACGGACACTTCACGATATTCCCATATGATATTGCTTCTTTGAGAGCTGTACTAATTACTAATACAGAATTCATGGTCCTTGTTAACGTTAATGGCCTTCATAGAGCAGGACAGGGATATCTTTAGGATTGCATTCTTCCAAAAGTTTTTATTCATCCATCAAGGTCAGGAAGAAGAGGCATTGTTCAGGTTCCTTCATGCAGGGATTGCCATCATTAGGAACCTCAGAGCTAATTCTTTTCAAGTGCTGTTTCTTTCCTTTGAATCAGCGTTTTCTCCAAGCCAGATTGGTTTTTGCAAGGCCATGAGAACCTGGGATTTTTAACAAACATCAGGGACAGAAATGTGGTGAGTTGCTCCCTCTTGTAAATTGATGGGTTTTTTTTTTTTTTTGCAAAAATTTTTTATTTTTCCATAATAATTCCCACAATTTGACCAGTGTACAATACAATCACTTATCCAACAATCAGTCCTATACTCAAATTATACTCAGTCAGGGCTGCTCGACTGCCACTCCCCCCTTTAATCCTTTCTTCCCTTCTCATCCTTCTTAAACTTCCCCCACCACCTTCTCCTCGCTTTCCTACTTCCCCTCCTCTTTCCCACTTCTCACTACCATCCTTTCTAACCCTCTATCTTCTCCTTCTTCTCCTCCTCCTATCCTTTCTTCTCCCTCCCTTCTTTCCTCCCTACCCACCTACCTACCTACTTTCTTCCTTCTTTACTCCTCTTTCCTTACCCTTTCCCTTCGGGAGTGTTTGCCGAGCAGTCCCGACATTACACCATTCCAACTTGTTTAATTCTACCATTATTCCTGTACAATGGCAACCAATCAATTTATAGTCTTCCCTTCCCGCCTCCTTCCCCGAGACTTCCCAGAACAGAATACAGGGTATTGTAACTAACAAACATAATCTAAAATATAACATAAAACATATTCCATTTCACACCATCACACTATCAATTCCCTTCTTTCTTAAACTAATACATAATAATTCCTAACTTCACTCAAAAACTAATTGATATTTTTTAATCTGATACTTATTTTGAATATAATCAATCCACTTCCTCCATTCCAATATATATTTTTCTTGTGTACAGTCTTTCAAGTAGGCAGAAATTTTTGCCATTTCTGCTAAATTTGATACTTTACTAATCCATTCTCCAATTGTAGGTAAGTCTTCTTTCTTCCAATATTGTGCAATCAATAATCTTGCAGCAGTTATTAAATTCAGAATCAGTTTTGTCTCTATAACAGTGCAATCTGAGATTATTCCTAATAAAAGAACTGTGGAACAAACTTGATCTTCTTTTTCAAAATGTTCTGCATAATCCACCATATTTTTAATCCAAAAGGCTTTAACTTTTTTGCAAGTCCACCATATATGATAATAGGTAGCATCCTCACAATCACATCTCCAACATTTTGCTTTCACATTTGGATACATACATGACAGTTTTTTAGGATCTAAATGCCATCTATAAAACATTTTATAAAAATTTTCTCTTAAATTTTGTGCTTGCGTGAATTTAACATTCCTCACCCAAATTTTTTCCCATGTTTCTAACATTATAGGTTGTTGAAAATTTTGTGCCCATTTTACCATACAATCTTTAACCAACTCCATTTCTGAATCAATTTCAACCAATACATTATATAATCTCTTTATATGCTGTTGACCTTGATCTTTTATTTGTTTTACCAGATTATCATCACTTTGCCTTATACCAATTTTCTGATCTATTTTCCATCTAGATTGCAATTGTCCATACTGGAACCATGTATAATTTCTTCCTTCATCCTCAATTTCTCCCTAGATTTCAACTGTAATTCCCCTTTTTCCATAGTCAAAAGCTCTTTGTAAGTGATAACTTCCATTTTTTGTAATATATTTATATTCTCTATCATATGTCTGGGGATGGTCCATATTGGTATCTTTCCATCTAACTTATATTGATATTTTTTCCAAATCCTCAACAACGCACTTCTGACCATATTATTCTTAAATGTCTTATCAATTTTCTTGTCATATATTACATATGCGTGCCATCCATATAACAAACCATAACCTTCTATATTCAAAATCCTTTCCTCTGTTAAATTAATCCAATCAGAAATTAAAGTTAAAACAACTGCATCATAGTACAATTTCAAATTAGGCATTTTTAAACCCCCTCTTTCCCTAACGCCTTGCATTATTTTTAACTTTATCCTCGGTTTTTACCCTTCCATACAAATTTATTAATCCTTTTGCCATTCTTGTAAATTTGCATCTTTCTTCAAAATTGGAATCATTTGAAACAAAAATAAAAATCTAGGCAAAACATTCATTTTTATAGCTGCCACTCTTCCCAACAATGATAATTGTAACTTCTTCCATTTCTCCATTTCTTTAATTACTTTTCCCCACAATACCTCATAATTGTTTTTATATAATTTTACATTCGATGCTGTAATGTATACTCCTAAGTATTTAACCTTTTTAACGACTTCATATCCAGTTATTCTTTCTAATTCTTCCTCTGATGTGTATTCATATTTTTAATTATCATTTTGTCTTCTGTTGATTCACTTTAAACCCAGATACCTTACTATACTGATCAATTGTCTCCATCAAATATACAGCTGAATGTATTGGTTGAGATAAAGAAACAACCAAATCATCTGCAAACGCCTTAATTTATAATCTTGATTTTTAATTCTAATTCCTTTTATTCGATCTAAACCACGATCTTACTCAATAATATTTCCAAAGTTAGAATGAATAATAATGGTGACAAGGGACATCCTTGTCTAGTCCCTTTCTCAATCTTGAAAGATTCTGTTAATCCACCATTTACTATTATTTGAGCTGTTTGCTTTTGATATATAGCCTTAATTGCTTGAATAAAATAATCCCCAAATTGCATTTTTCTATTACTTTAAACAAAACTGCCAATCCAATCTATCAAAAGCTTTTTCGCATCCAAAAGAGGAATGCTGCTGAAACCTGGCTGTTTCCTTCCAAATATTCAAGTAAATTTACAATTTGTCTCATATTATATCTCATCTGTCTCCCCTTAATAAATCCTGATTGGTCATTATGAATTAATTGATTCATCAGTGGCATCAATCTATTCGCTAGTATCTTAGCAAATATCTTATAATCAGTATTTAAAAGCGATATTGGCCTATAATTCTCTGGTTTAACACCATCTCGATCTTCTTTAGGTATTAATGAAATAAAAGCTGTCCTCCATGAAGGAGGAGCTTCTCCTCCTTTGTATTCTGTTAAATAACTCCTTAAGTGGTACAATCATCTCATTTTGTAAATTTTTATAATAAGTAGTTGTCAAGCCATCTGTACCTGGTGCTTTATTCGCTTTAAGCTGCTTAATTGCAAACACTATTTCCTCTGAAGAAATTAATTGATTCAACTCTTCCCTTTGATCTACTGTAATTTCTAAAATACCGTGGTCCTGTAAATATCTATCTATATCTTTATCACTAATCACATCTCTAGAATATAACTTAGTATAATATTCTAAAAAAGCTTTTTTAATCAAATTTTGCTGATATACTTCCTTACCTCTATATTCTATTTTATCAATTATCGTCGTTTCTGTTTCGTTCTTAATAAATATGCTAACCACCTTCCAGGTTTATTAGAATTATTAAACAAATTATGTCTTACATATTGTAAATTAGTTGCCACCTGATCTGCCATTAACATATTAAATTGACCTCTTAATATATTTATTGACTCTTTTGTTTTACTATCTCCTGGATTGCCTACCAATAACTGCTCCTTCCTTTTAATTTCCTCTTCTAGTTCTTTTCGCCTTTGTGCAGTCTATTTCTATATTTATTATTCATCTCTAATAAAATTCCCTCATATAAGCTTTACTGGTGTCCCAAACTATCTCTATAGGTGTCCCTTTATCCATGTTCAAAGAAAAAAATTCCTTCATTAGAGTTTTACATTCATTTACATTTTGTTCATATTTAAACAAGTTCTCATTCATCCTCCACGACCTCCTGGCCTCTTTTTCCCGATCTAACTCAATCCATATGATCAGACAAGGTTCTAGAACAAATTTTGTCTTCTTCACTCTGAAAACAAATCATTAGTAATTAAAATGAAATCAATCCTAGAAAAGATTGATGTCTGTCAGAAAAAATGTAAAATCTCTCTTTTCATTGCGTTCTCGCCATACATCTCTCAATTCTAAATCTTCCATCAAATCAAAGAATGCCTTTGGCAGTTTTACGATTGGAAATATTTCTAAGACTTCTTTTATCTTTCTGGGTATCCATCACTCCATTCCAATCACCCATTAATATATAAGTTTTATAATCCCAAGATGTTATTCTTTTATGTAAAACTTATAAAATTTTTCTTGTTGTTGATTTGGTGCATAAACTCCTATTAAAAGTATTTTCTCCTTCCAATAAAAGTTCAATAGCAATATATCTTCCTTGATTATCCGCTTCAATTAATGTTGCAGATAAATTACTCTTTATATAAACAACTAGTCCATTCTTCTTTTCTGTAGCAGATGCAACAAAATGTATTCCCAATTTCGAATTTATCAAATATTTCTGGTCTAATGTTCTAATATGTGTTTCTTGTAAACATAGAAAGTCATTTTAATATTGCTTCAAATAATGAAATATCTTTCTTCTCTTTTGTGGTGAGTTTAATCCATTGACATTCCAAGATAAAAGTCTAATTGCCATTATCAGCAATCGGAAACTTTTGAAGCACCAGCCGCAAATCATATCTTTCTTTGGGCCTTGCTCCTCCCACTGTTTCCGTCTTGGTAATAGCAGATTGAGCCTGTTGAGCCTTTTCTTCTTGTTCCTTGCGTTTGACAGCTGCTCTTGTCATCCTTGGCTCTTTTGGAATCTCTGATCCCATCTTAGACACATCCAACGCTTGTAAACGGTCTTCTTCCATTACTATCACTTCTTTTTCTTTAATTTCACGTTCCTTTCTCCTACCATCCGGAGATGGTGGACTTCCAGCCTTAAGCACATAAGCATAAAACTCTTGTGCTTTACTGACTGTATTAAGACGATGTGCTTTCCCTTCATAGTAAACTATTATACCAATTGGGATGTCCCATCTATACTCAATCTGACGCTTTTAAGTTCGTTCACCAAAAAAGCAAACTCCTTCTTACCTCTCAACATTTTGGGGGGAATTTCCTTTAGTATTAAAATATCTTGGCCGGCTGCTTGAATCTTGTCTCCTTTAAAAAAAGCTTGTAAAATCTCATTTCTCACTGTTCTAGTAGTAAAATAAATAACAATGTCTCTGGGAAGATTTCTTTGTCTTGCTATCCAGGAATTCACACGATAAATTTTATCAATATAAATGCCACATCTACTGGCCGAACTGCCAAAATCTCTGCAAAGGCCTCCGAAAAATTTGCTTCAAATTCTCATTTTACATTCTTTTAGTCCACGGATTCGTAAAGCAAGTTCCATTGCTCTATATTGTACCAAAACAATTTCATCATCAACTTTATCCATTTTACTTTGAACTGCCTCAATCTCATTTTCCAATTTTAAATTAACTTTCTTTATTTCTTCTACTTCCTGCTCCAATAAAATCACATTTGATGCCAGACCCTGTACTGCTGACACCAAACCTTCTTTAACTTCTTTATTTCCAGTCTGAATTTCTAACATCTGTTTTTCATCTCTGACATTTCTTCTGTAATTAATTTAAACTTATCCTCTATCTGGGAAGTTTGCCAATTCATAGCATCGTTAAGAGATTCTTTCATAAATTCTTTCAGGTTATCCTGAAGTGCTTCCAAATTTAGTGATTTTGTATCTGCTGTATGTGCTGGAGAGACTCGGTGTTAATGTTCCTGGAGTTTTTGTAGCAGTTGACTTTAATTGTTTTGCTGCCATCTCTTAAAATTTCTCTTTAACTTAATATTACGATAAACCTTTTAAGTCTTTTTTTCCAGTCTCAGTATCTCTTCTCCTTCTCATTACAATGTTTTAAAAAAAAAAAAATTTCCAGCTGGCCTTAGCAATAAACAACAGACAGTGAGACTTGTAACACTTTCGTTTTCAACTGTGTAGCTCATTAAAGAACGATCGCCATTTTCACTTTGAAGTCAGATCCAAAACTTAAAAAAAATAACAGGGAATTGATTGATTACTTGCTTTTATAATTAGAGCTCTCCTGTTTCTGTTCAGTCCGGTATTATCTTCTTTAAGTTAAAATTGGTCCCGGCTAATATTACGTATAAACCTTTTAAGTCTTTTTTTTTTTTTAAATCAGTCTCAATATCTCGATCTCTTCTCCCTTCTCATTACAATGTTTAAAAAAAATTTCCAGCTGGCCTTCAGCAATAAACAGCAAACAGAGAATTGTAACACTTTCGTTTTCAACTGCGTAGCTCATTAAAGAACGATCGCCATTTTCACTTTGAAGTCAAATCCAAAACTTAAAAAAAAAAAAAACAGGGAATTGATTGATTACTTGCTTTTATAATTAGAGCTCTCCTGTTTCTGTTCAGTCCGGTATTATCTTCTTTAAGTTAAAATTGGTCCCGGAAGTTGGTCGCGGCAATTAGGTCTGCCGGAGCAGGAAAAAAGCCTCAGATCTGGAGCACTTTGAAGTTCTGAGGGGGCTTAACCCTTCGAGCCCCCTGGTATCTTCCAGGAGCTCTAGGGAAGCTCTACCTCTGCTTCTTTTTGCTCACCACCGCTTCTTCTCCCGAAGAGGGGGGTTTCCGAACTGCTGGACAGCTGATTGTCGCTGTCTTAGCAGTCCAACATGATCCAGAGGTTGGTGACCAGAAAGATCACCTCCATTGCCAACGGAGCCAACCAGGAAGTCTTGTAAATTGATGGTTTAATTGACATTGACTTATTTATCTCTAGCACTAAGCTTGGGTTTTGTTGCTTATTTATTGTTCATTATGCATATTGTATATTGGGCATTTTAACATACTTCTGAATATAGGGAATATAGTATTTTCTATCATTCTTGTGTCAAAGACTGGTCTTCTAAATCTTTCTTCTCCTTTGTCTACCTTCCTTCCCAGGTATGTCTCAAAGTAATCCTTGGGGCAAAGAAAAAATGCCAAAGCAAATTTATCACATCTCAAAAGTTTTTTCTCAACAGAAGAGTGCTCAAGTATTCAAATCTGAAAAACAGAAATGCATATATGTGCTTATGATACCTAACATACCAGCAGCATTGCTACAGAGGGTGTAATTGATCTTTTTCCATCAGTGTCCCATACTAACTCTTTTCTGAACAACTTTGGACCTCTGGCAAAAGGTATTTGCTCTCATTTGCTTTCAGAGCAAACCCCATCCTCTGTAGAACTAATGATGTTACCAAATTTGGTAATGAAACAGCTAGAAGAAAATAACCAAGGTCAGAGAGCATCAAGGACTCCACAATTCAACTCTGAGGTGCAAATAGTCTCTTCTATCGGTACACAATATGAGTATATAAAGAAAAATGCTTGTCCTATCTCTGCCTCTGGGGTGGGGGCAGTTTCAGCACTCTTCCTTTGTTTGTAGTTAGAAAGGAGATCTGCACAACCCTCTTACTTAACTTTGCTTGAATTATTAGTCCATTTCCTGAAATTTGTATTTTAGAATACAAGGCAAATGTTTTCTTCAGAAGCAAACAATGGATAATGGATTCATTATTCTATAAAAACTCTGAAGGCTTGTGAGGAGAAAGAAAGAAACTCTGTAGGGAATAGAATGCCATTCTAAAACATCTACTTTTAAAAGATTGTTGATGAGTGATGAATTAGTAATATGCCTAAACATTTGCAGTTTGATAATAGAGGGTGGATTCAGATTCTTTTCACTGTCTTCTGTTTTTTCTTTTTGGAAAATATCAACTACATTTGAAATAGCAATGTTGTGTATTAAGACAATTTAACTAATAGTTGCATTTAAAAGGATTGACTGCATTTTTTTTGTTGATCATACAACAAAAGGAGAGTAAAATCTAGTACAGATCATGTAATGCAATTAACAATGGGTGACAAAAAAGAACAAAAGAAAAGAGGAACAATATATCTGTGTGTAGATTAAGAAAGAGAGAGTGATAAAACATTGTCACATCAAGAGTTTAGAGCAGTGGTTCTCAACCTTTTCTTCATCACAGACCCCTTTAAATACCTTTTGTAGCCACAGATCATGGCCACTGACTCCTCAAGATTAACTCAAGATTTAAATCATAACATTTCTTCAAGCCCTCGCGGACCTCTGTGACATCATGAACCCCTGGTTTAGAGTAAAAAGGCATTCTTGTCAGACCCAATTGCCATGGCTAGTAAAGATTGCACTGGGCTGATCCCTCAATAGGGGAAGTACTGTGTATTTGATTGAGACCAGTCTAAGCATCTATTGATGAATGGGAAGTACCAGGCATGGTAAGGAGGCAAGTCAGGAGAACCTGTGAAATTGTCTCAACCTTTCAGTCTGAGCAACTGAACAAGTCTTTTTTGAGGAGGGATGGTGTTGAATCTCCCTTTCATTTTTCAATGGAATGGAAAACGATGCATTCTCAGTTGAAGGAACCTTACTTACTCTGTGACAATCTTGAAAAAGATTGTCTATCAGATATGTGAAAAGGTGAAGTATTGAATCAAACACTTTATGCTTTGTCTCAGCTATGTTTTTTTCCCCTGTTCTCAGCATAAGCAAAGTATGGATTGAGAAACCACAGTACTAAAAGCTCTATGTTTCTTCCTGGCATTTATCAGTCAAGCTGTGCTAAGGATTCAGTCCCAAGATTTGTTTCAGTCAATATCTCACCTCAAACTATGAATGGAGGTGGAGAGAGGGAATGAAAATTGATAGAGCTGTAACTTCCTTTCAAAGTTATGACAGGTCTCATTGTTTGTACAGCATTCAAAGCCACTGTTCTGTTTTATTTAAATAAACCACTACATGAATGCCATACAATAATATTTTTCATGGCCAAGAAAAGCTAGAAATGGGCCCCTTATACTTATATAACTTATATATGACTTAGAATCAGTCTAGAATTTGGACGGCCCATTGAACAATTGATGTCTGATTCTCAGTCATCCGGGTCATGGTTGTCCCAAAAGTGCTTTTTCGAGAGGCAACTAGACTTCCTGATTTTTCTTTGAGGACATTTTGCTGAAGAAATTGATGCTTGTGTACCATTTGCATCCTGAAGATATTGGGCATAGACAATACATGCCTTAGTTACATTCCCTTTGGATTCTTGCATTAGTAGTCCTTGACTTACAATTGCAACTGAGACCAGAACATCTGCTACTAAGAAAGATCACTGTTGAATGAATCACATATGATTTTATGAGCTCTTTTGCCATAGCCATTAAGTGAATTATGTGGTCGTTAAGAAAATCCATCTTCTGCCATTGACTGCTTGTCAGAAGCTGACTGGGAAAGTCACAAATGTCAATCATATGGCCCCAGGACCTTTCAACCATTATAAATACCTGTGATTTGCCTATTATATTCCATTGGTTAGCAGAAATAAACAATATCTTTAAATATATCTGAACTATAATTATCCACATGATAGCAGCAATCTATAGTAATGGTGCCAAGGCAGTTGCATAGAATGCATCCCTGCAAAAATAGGTAAGGAGAGAACAACCATGTTTTCATACTTGTATTTTATATATGTGTGGGATTTCACCTTTATTGCAGTTTTGATCAATTTTTATGGAGGTTTCTTATCTTGTCAAATGAAAGAGTGAAGTAAAGAGTATTAATATCACACTTCAGACTCTGGCCTTTTAAGATGATATCTAGCTCCTGAGTGGCACTGACATTATAGAAGCCGAACATACTTGAAAACACAATAATCAATCTTGATGGTCATGTTGACATTTGTGGTCTTTCAGTGAGAAATGTGTCAGCTTTTTACAAGAACTTTTTTTCATATTGTCTGGCAGGTTATTGATGAATATGTTCATTGATCTGTGGTAATATTCACCAACTGAGCTGTTAAATTATTGTGCCCTTATATTTTAGCAAGACACCCTCTTTCTTATATTTTAACTTCCTACCTGCAGCTAATAATATGTCATAAACTAACTGAAATTCTGTCAACATGGATGTTTGAAAGTGTATGCTTGAGGTATAGCAGTTTTGACATTAAGATCTTCAGTGTATCTTAGTTTGTATGGTAAGAAAAAAAAGAGACTAGATTTTAATCTCATAGAAGGGGTGGAAGATATGTAAACTGGTATTTGTGCAGACATTTCAATGCCCCTAATTTAATTTACTCTTTAAGTGAAATAGAGTGAATCAATGGATAAATATACATTCTAGAACTTTGCATCATGACTAATTCTGTAATAATTAATAACAAAGGTGAGTAATACAACTTTAACTTACTATTTGCTTTGCAACTGTTGTTTTTTTTCTAAATAAAGCTGAGTGAAACAAAAATTTCTTTTAAGAAAACAAAGATTTCATTGCTTTAACTGCTTATCATGTACAAATTCAAGTATTTGACTGCAGTTTACTAAATGACAATATGATGGTATTGCTAATGATTTTACGTAATGACAAACATTTAGGAAATTTGCCACTATGTGTAGTTTTACTAATGAATTGGATGTCCTATGACTAATTTCTATTCTTGGTGGCAATGAAAAATCTCTCTGTTCTTCTCAGCCACACTACTTATTTTCCAGCATTACTACAGTTTTCGATTTAAGGTAGATAATTCAGCCTTTAGGTTATTTTATTCAACAACTTGACGTCACTTCGGACTAAACTGAAATGTAGCCAATTGATTGTACTTTTGATTTTTTTTTCAAAAAAATGAATAGCTAGATATAGTAAAAGTAAAAACAGCTGAAAAAATCTATTTGTGCATAGTGATTCATTTAATATACTGCATTTAATATAACTGCATCGACTCAGGGGTCGATTCTCTCACCCCTCTTGTTCAACATCTATATGAAGCCGCTGGGTGAGATCATCAGTGGTTTCGGTGTGAGGTACCAGCTGTACGCTGACGACACTCAGCTGTACTTTTCCACACCGGACCACCCCAATGAAGCTATCGAAGTGCTGTCCCGGTGCCTGGAAGCCGTACGGGTCTGGATGGGGAGAAACAGGCTCAAGCTCAATCCCTCCAAGACGGAGTGGCTGTGGATGCCGCGGCTGACTGTTGGGGGCGAGTCATTGGCCCCAATGGAGAGGGTGCGCAACTTGGGCGTTCTCCTGGATGGACGGCTGTCTTTTGAAGACCATTTGACGGCTGTCTCCAGGAGAGCTTTTTACCAGGTTCGCCTGGTCCGCCAGTTGCTCCCCTTTCTAGACCGGGATGCCCTATGCACGGTCACTCACGCTCTCGTGACATCTCGTCTGGATTACTGCAATGCTCTCTACATGGGGCTCCCCTTGAGGAGCACCTGGAGACTCCAGGTAGTTCAGAATGTGGCTGCGCGGGTGATAGAGGGAGCCCCTCGTGGCTCCCACGTAACACCTCTCCTGCGCAGACTGCACTGGCTGCCTGTGGCCTTCCGGGTGCGCTTCAAGGTTTTGGTAATTATCTTCAAAGTGCTCCATGGCATAGGGCCGGGCTACTTACGGGACCGTCTGCTGCCACCGATTGCCTCTCACTGACCCGTGCGCTCTCATAGAAGGGACTCCTCAGGGTGCCGTCGGCCAGCCAGTGCCGACTGGCGACACCCAGGGGAAGGGCCTTTTCTGTGGGGGCTCCCACCCTCTGGAACGAGCTTCCCCCAGGACTTCGCCAACTTCCTGACCTTCGAACCTTCCACCGCGAGCTTAAGACACATCTATTTATTTGCGCAGGACTGGACTAGGATTTTTAAATTTTTAAATTTTATATTTGGTTTTAAATGGGGTTTTATTGTTTATATTTCTATTTTAAACATTTGGCCTATTGAATAAGTTTTTTAAATCAATGTTTTATTCTGTATATATTTATCTTTTTATCTGGCTGTAAACCGCCCTGAGTCCCTAGGGAGATAGGGCGGTATAAAAGTATGAACAAATAAATAAATAAATAAATAAATAAATAAATAAATAAGAAACCGAGAAGACAATCTTTTTGTAACAGCTGAATTTTAAAAGAGCACTCAAAGTGAGGCTTTTTACTTTCCAAAAAGTTGACAATATCAGGATACAATTATTGAACACTACATAATGAAGTTTCTCTATCTGCCAAATATTTACAGATATTAATACTAATCCTCCCTTGCTAAATCACTCATCACAACATCAGTTATATTACTTATCACTGAATCCATCTTAAAAACATAAGAAAAGAGACATAAAATATAAGTAAAAGCATTTCAGTTAGGTTTGTTCCCCATGAAGCCTGTTCCACATTCTGTGGACCTATTGGCCAAAGATAATAGGAAGAAGAAAGAACTATGGGCATGCTCTTTAAGGCAATAGTGGATCTATCATATCAAATCAAGTCTCAGGGTTTCTTTTGAACCTTATTATGCCAATATTGTGTAGCATCCACTTTTTTATACTGTTTAGCTACTTTAACAGAATTTAAATAGATTGATACTCATTTTTTGTTTTTGAAGGGATAGGCAAAAATTATCTTTTATGCTTACATAAACTATGATTACTTCTGTCACCTTTCTTACAATTGTAGGGTTTAAAAACAAGGACTGGCCAGTAATTGGAAGGTGGCAGTTACCATTTATTATATGGACTACATATCAGCCTTAAATTGTTCTTTTTTTCAGATAATAATTGATACCTTGCCTCAAAAAATATAACATATTTCTATGAAATACAATTTTATTTTTTTCTTGAAATAATATCAGTTTTTAAAGTTATGTTATATCACGAATAATCAGAACTCTATTAATTCATTTATTTCAACATAAATGAATTAAGAGCATCTCGCAAAACTAGATGCTCTTTCCTTGGAGCCAAGTGCAATTAAATTCAATACGCTTATGTTAACAAATTATATTAAGCAAATATATGAATATAGATTTAAAACTGGAAGTAAAGTTTGCTTGCCCCTTGATATTCAATTGATTTTGCATTAGGAATAATATGTTTAGTGATTTAACTATTAAAATTAATATTAATTAATGGAAAGAAATGATAAATATGTGGTAGTATTAGGACTGTATCCTGAGTTATATTGGTGGTTCATTTGATAAGTGTGCAGTAGAATTGGGAAAGGAAGAAGAATACATTTTCTATTTGCCAGAAACTAAAAGATAACTGTATTTCTGTAGCTGGTTGATAAGTAATTTAGGAATTGATGCTCTTTTTAGAATAATTTCTACTTCCATAATCATGTCTTTTTCCTCACCTCAAATGATAACGTAATATAAAAATGTATTTAAGGATCCTATTAATACTTTGTGTTCATTTAGAAAAATCAACCATAAAATATAATTCCAGTAGCTTCCTTCCAACTGGGAAAGTGAGATTAAAGCAGAAAACTGTCCTTACCTTAACCTCTCATTATTATAATGCTCTCATTATGTGTTCTAAAAATAAAACTCCACAAAAAGAGTAGGAGAAAATTCATAAAATGTACTTCTTTTCTGGCTACTCATTATCACAGGTAGTCCTCAATTTACAACAATTCATTTAGAGACCATCTAAAGTTACAACGGCACTGAAACAGTGATTTATGGCCATTTTTCACATTTATAACCATAGCAGCATCCCCATAGTCACATGATAAAAATTCAGTCACTTGGCAACTGATTCATATGTATGACAGTTGTAGTGTTCTAGGTTCATCCAATCACCTTTTGCGAGCTTCTGACAAGTAAAGTCAGTGGGGAAGCCGGATTCACTTAACAACCATGTTAAGATACACTTAACAATTGTGGCAAGAAAGTTTGTAAAATGGGGCAAAGCTCACTTAACAAATGTCTTAACTTAGCAACAGAAAGTTTGGGCTCAATTGTAATCATAAATCAAGGACTACCTGTATCTTAGTCATTGAATTATGACTTGTAGAGTAGATACCATTGAAAAATTATAGGTTGAGATGTCAGCAGTTCCTTTGCAATTCTGGTGTCAGCCCTAGAGGCCATCTTTCTCTTTGGATCTTCAGGGCTGCCACATTTAGTGCATAGACCTGCTGTGGGAAACTGGGAGAGGGGTTGCATGGAGTGGGTAGAGTTAGACAAAATAACATTCTTTTCTCTGGGAGTTAAGGACAGTCAGCCTGCACCTGGAGTGGCGTGACTGGGACACATGTCCAGTTGAAACAGTGGATTGATTGGACCATGTGATGGACTTGTGGGTGCAAGGGAACGGACTTTGACTTTCCTTTGGGTGGGGAAAACCTGGGGTGCTTTCAGATTCAGGTTTTCCCAGGTGTGCCAATATGAATCTCTAATAAAATGGAACTTTGAAGAACTGCTGGCCTTGAAGTCATATTTGGTTGGGGGTGTTACTTGGAACCCTGACATGTGGTCTTGGTTTCAATCTTCGTTATAGCCCTGGGAATGTAGTATAGATTCTCATGAATATAAAACATTGATAGAAAAAGCTGCAACTACTTTCCAAGGATCATGTTCCACATACAATAAATGTTTATAAATGGGGGGAGGGGAGGAGTGGAAGCATTGAAGATCATTTACTTGCTCTTTAACTAAAATTCTCATTTGCTTTTTATTATCTTCTTTGGATTCCAATATCAACATTATTATAGTCTCTTTAAGAATCTACAGCATTTCTATAATATTAATTTTTAAAACAGTCATGGAAACACATCCACAATCTCTATACAATGGAAGAAATAAACCACATTCCAACTGCTCCATAAGCTTTAAAGAAGTGAAATCTTTAAAAAAAAAAGTAAAGTTCAAACAGGACCCATGTATCAAAAAAAAATAATAATCCCACAATACCCTCATGAAACCAGCAATCATTTTTCTTCTTCATATGGTAGAAACTTAGCAGAACATTCCCGATATATACATTGTAATATTTGAGGTACTGGAGCTATTTCACCCTAGCTATATAAAAAGTTCCATTGGACTTTGTAATCACACTGGTCAAAGCAAGAGCAAAAATGTGATTAATGACATAGTTCTTAAATTTATTTCTAAATTTAGAAATTCTTAAAGCACAGTCACAAGTGGCCTCACCGAAGTATCTTAAATAAAAAAAATAGATATTGTCTTCTACTCCACAGTGTGAAATGATAACTAGAAATTAAAGCCCCTCAGAGAGAAAAATGTTGTACTCATACAAGGCAGCAGAATTAATATTCACAATTTGAAATAATTCATTTGAGATTGGCCTACCCTTTTGAGCAGAAGAATCTGCTGATTAAAGACTTTCATTGAAACAATAAAAGCATTCAACAAGACAATCAAATAAATAAATAAAATTTAATAAAACAATAAAAACAAGCAATAAAAGAAGCAGTTGATCTAGTAGTTAAAACATCAGGATAGAAAGCAAGAGACCATGAATTCAAATCCTGCCTTAGCCATGAAAGCCAGCTTGGTGACTTTGAGCCAGTCCCCCTCTCTCAGCCCTCAGCCACCTCACAGGGTTGTTGTTGTGGGCAAAATAAGAAGAGGAAGGTATGTTGGATATGTTTGCTGCTTTGAATTATTTGCAATAATTTGTAATTATCTGGCCCCCACGGCGAAGGTCTGCAATCTGGGCGTTCTTCTGGATGCACGGCTGTCGTTGGAAGAACAAACGACGGCCGTCGCCAGAGGAGCTTTCTATCAGGTCCGCCTGATACGCCAGTTGCGTCCCTTCTTAGACACGGAAGCCCTATGCACGGTCACTCATGCCCTTGTCACCTCCCGTCCGGACTACTGTAATGCTCTCTACATGGGGCTTCCCTTGAAGAGCACCCGGAGGCTTCAGCTGGTCCAGAATGCGGCCGTGCGGGTGATAGAGGGAGCAGATCGAGGCTCTCATATAACAGTGCGTAGGCTGCACTGGCTTCCGGTGACCTTCCGGGTGCAATTCAAGGTACTGGTCACCATCTTCAAAGCACTTCATGGCATGGGACCTGGTTACTTACGGGACTGCCTACTGCAACCGATGGCCTCCCAGCGACCAGTGCGCTCCCATAGGGTGGGCCTCCTCCGGGTGCCGTCGGCTAGACAATGCCGGCTGGCGACCCCCAGGGGGAGGGCCTTCTCTGTGGGGGCTCCAACCCTCTGGAACAAACTACCATCAGGCATGCGCCAACTCCCCGATCTCCGGACTTTTCGACGCGAGCTGAAAACATGGCTGTTTCATTGAGCAGGACTGGCCTGATAGTTTTAATTGGGAGTTTTAGATGGGTATTATAGTGTTAAGTTCGGGCAATGAAGAGGCAGGAGACCAATGAGTGGCAACAGCTCTTTAGTTTATTGTGACCCAGCAAAAGACAACCGGCAAAAACCCCTCTTTAAATACTCTTTTGGTTGAGGCTTCAACCAATCAGCAACGTGCACATTTCCCGCCCAAATTTCCCTCTCAAAGTTCAAAATACATTACACTCCTTCCCTCCCAGAACGCTTAGTACCTCTATTTACATAATATTTACATGCTATCTCTCTACGTAGTCACGCAGGTAGACAAGGCGTCTCCTAACTCTTTCTGACCTGCGCAGTTCATTCTCTGGGAGAGAGTCGAGCTGGTCGGAGGGACTGTTTGTTCCTCCCAGCTCCTCCTCTAGGCCGTCCGGCCCTGGATTATTGGCTGAATCATTCCTGTTGCCTTCAGGAGGAACCGGTTGGCGTCGCTGGACTTCATCGGAATCAGATAAGTCCTCCGCTCGCCTCGGGTTTGAGTCAGCTGCAGATTCAAACAATTGGTAGTCAGGGCTTGGTTGTTTTGTTTCTAGTTTGTTTGGTATACGTTTTCTTAACTGGTCTATGTGGCGTTTCCATACCCGGCCGTCCTCCATGTCTACTACGTATGATTTGGGTCCGGTTATGCCCAGAATTTCCCCCTTTAACCATGTTGGGCCCTCGCTATAGTTGTGTGCCCAGACTAGGTCACCCACTGTCATATCCCTGGTTTTTCCTTGAATACCCTTGTACCCGTCTGGGGTATAAGTTGGGTTTAGTCGGTCTAGCGGGCACCTGCCCATTAAAAGTTCCGCTGGGCTGCGGCCAGTTGTTACACAAGGGGTCCTATGTTGGACGGCCAGGAAAGTGTCTATTTTCGTTTGCCAGTCGCCTGGACTTATCCTAGATAGCGCTTCCTTGGTGCTCCGAACGAAACGTTCTGCAAGTCCGTTCGTCGCCGGGTGGAAAGGCGGCGAGAGGACATGTCTGATGCCCTCTCCCGCTAAATACCCCTCAAACTGATTTGCCGTGAATTGCGGGCCGTTGTCAGAGACTAGGGTGTCGGGCAGGCCGTGTGTTACGAATAGATGCCTTAGGACTGTGATTACTGCTTCGGCCGTTGTGCTTTTCATGAGAATTATTTCTAACCATTTTGAGTAGGCATCTACCACAATTAAAAAGGTCTGCCCATGGAACGGCCCCGCAAAATCTATGTGAATCCTGGACCAAGGCCCCTGGGGTTTCTCCCACTCTCTAACTGGGGCTGTAGGGGGTAGCGGCCTCGACTCTTGGCAGGATTGGCATTTCCCTACCCTGTTGCTGATGTCCTTATCCATTAAGGGCCACCATACATAACTCCTTGCTAAACTCTTCATCCGCACAATCCCTGGGTGGCCCACATGCAACAGTTCCAACACATTTTCGCGTAATTTGTCTGGGATAACTACCCTATCCCCCCATAACAGACACCCCCCTTGAACAGACAGTTCTGATTTTTTTTTTTTCGCAAAGTCTTTGAACGCCGCCCGCGCAGCGGCCAACCCTTTGCACCCAACCGATCACAGTCCGAATTGTAATGTCTCTATACGATGCCCTAGCCACCTGCTTGGATGTGACTGGGCCAGAGTCCAAAGAGTCAATTAGTAAGACGGGTGTCCCCGGGGTGGGGTCCTCAATTGTCTCTGGTAGAGGGCATCTGCTCAGAGCATCCGCATGCCCTAAGTCTTTTCCTGGGCAGTAGAGCAATTTGTAGGAGTATGCTGCTAGGAAAATAGTCCATCGGGTCAGCCTGGGAGAAAGTGCCACGGGTGTTGGGCGGTCACCCACTAAAAGCCCTAGAAGGGGTCTGTGGTCCGTGACTATCTCGAAATCTCGCCCGAACAAGTATTCGTGAAATTTCTTAACCCCGGAGACTATGGCCAATGCTTCTCTATCTAACTGGCTGTAGTTCCTTTCCGCAGAGGACATAGTCCGGGAATAATACGCTATAGGGGCTTCTGTTCTATTCGGTAACCTATGGCTGAGCACCGCCCCCACCCCATATGGTGAAGCGTCGCAAACTAACACTAGTGGCAACGTGCCATTGTACTGGATGAGGAGGCTATCGCTGGACAAAAGGATTTTTACCCCCTCAAATGCCCTAGCCTCTTCTCTGCCCCAGGACCACACAGCTTTCTTTGCTAGCAACTTATGTAGCGGCTCGGCTACTGTTGCTTTATTCTTCAGGAATACCGCATAGAAATTAACAAGCCCCAAGAATGCCTGTAATTCTGTTTTATTTTTGGGGGCTGGGGCCTTTCTAATGGCCCGTACCTTGCTCTCCGTGGGGTGGATCCCTTCCCTGTCTATTCGGTATCCTAGGAATTCTACAGATTTCTCCCCAATGTGGCATTTGTTGAGTGTAACTTTAAGTCCCGCAGACCTAAAAATGCCCAACACCTTCCTTAGTTTTACCCCGAGTTCCTCTAAGTTTTCAGCTGATACCAATACATCGTCGAAGTATGGCACCACTCCTGGCAGGCCCTGTAATAATCGCTCCATTAGGTTCTGGAAGAGCCCTGGGGCCACGCTAACTCCGAACTGGAGTCGCGTACATTTGAAAGCCCCACGGTGCGTGACAATTGTCTGCGCCTCAGCTGTGCTGCTATCTACAGGTAGCTGCTGGTAGGCTTGGGCCAAATCGAGTTTGGCGAAGACCTGCCCTTGCCCTAATGAGTGTAGCAAATGTTGCACCACTGGTACGGGGTATGCACTTTTCTGCAATGCTTTGTAAAGCGTTGCTTTGTAGTCAGCGCAAATTCGGACCGAACCGTCCGGTTTGACTGGGGTTACTATGGGTGTCTCCCATTTTGCATGGTCGACGGGGACTAATATTCCCTGGCTTACTAACTTGTCCAATTCTCGGTCAATTTTAGGCTTTAGGGCGAATGGAACCCTCCTAGCCTTTAACCGAATGGGGGCGACCTGGGGGTCAAGGTTGAACAAAATAGGGGTCCCCACGTACTTGCCCAGGCAATCCTTGAATACATCCTCAAACTCCTTCAGTAGTTCGTCTCTGAGGATGACGTCGCTCCTGTGGACCCCGGTCACTCCCATGCCCAAAGCTCGGAACCAGTCCAACCCTAGCAAACTCGGTAGAGTTCCGTTTACTATGGTGATCGGCAGGGTCTTTGTGAATTGTCCATATTTGACTTGGACGGATGTGGCTCCTCGAACAGGGATCCGATTCCCCTGGTAGTCCTGCACTCTCAGCTTCTGGGTTTGTAGCTGACGTTTAGCGATTGCTGCAAGTCTCTCACGATGGTGTCCCAGGACATAATTGTGATTGACGACCCAGTGTCTACTTCCATGGGGCACTGCACCCCTTCAATGTAGACTTGGGTAAATATTTTCTTCTGTAGTCGTGTCGATGCGTGGCCCACTCTCACAGTGGTCTGGTTTAACTTCACGCCCTTTTTAAATGGACCAATCCCGGGCCACTTCGCTGCTCCCGCACTCTGATTGGTCGGTTTGAATTTTTGGCGGGAAGGTTGGGGGGCTCGGCAGGCCCGAGCTATGTGTCCTTTTTTTTCACACCGCCGACAAACCGCGTCCTTGAATCTGCAGTTTTGCCATTGGTGTTGCCCCCCACAACTCACACATTCGTCCCGGTCACCTCTCTCCAGCCTCCTGGTGTGGAACACCTCTTCCTCTTCCTCTTCCTCACCTTCCGATTCGGCCTGGACTTCCTCACTGTGAACCGGTGTAGTCTTTGTCCCGGCACCCTGCGCGTTTGGCTTTTGCAAGGTCTCCGCCGCCTTGGTGGACATTTCATGAGCTCTGGCTTCGTCCAGGGCTATCGCTAGGGTCAGGTTGCTTTTAGACAGCAGCCGCCTTTGTAGTCTGATGTCTCTGACCCCACAAATGAGCTGTTCGAGTAAGGAATCCTCCAAATCTCTGTACTCGCAGTGGTTCGCGGCTTTCCTCAATGCGGCCATGTACACACTTATTGATTCGCCTTCTCGCTGTACCCGTTGCCTCAATTCGAAACGTTGGACGAACTTTGAGGGTACCGGTGCGAAAAGGCTCAAGTGTTGTTTGTAGTGTCTGCCACGGTACCGATTGTACCGGCGTTGGCTCTGAGAGTGACTCTGCCGTATCGAAGACCTCTGGACCGCAGTGGCTCAGGAAGTATGCTCGCTTCCAATTGTCTGAGACTCCCTGTAGTTCGTTCGCTTCGAGGAAACACTCGAAACGAGCCATGTACGACCCCCATTTCTCCTTGGCTGGGTCGAATGGCGCTGGCGGCGTGTAGCTGGACATCGCTACTTTCCGCCTTCACAAACTGGCTGGGTTTTTTGAATTCCTGGTTCCTTCAGCTCTTTCTTTCGATCTCACTGCCTCAACATCCCACTTTCGTCGCCAATGTTAAGTTCGGGCAATGAAGAGGCAGGAGACCAATGAGTGGCAACAGCTCTTTAGTTTATTGTGACCCAGCAAAAGACAACCGGCAAAAACCCCTCTTTAAATACTCTTTTGGTTGAGGCTTCAACCAATCAGCAACGTGCACATTTCCCGCCCAAATTTCCCTCTCAAAGTTCAAAATACATTACATATAGTGTCAGCCAAATTTAAATATTTTATTTTATCTTATTTTAATGTTTGTAGAAATGGTTTTAATATGGCTGTAAACCGCCCTGAGTCCTTCAGGAGAAGGGCGGTATAGAAATATAGTTAATAAAATAAAAGAAAGAAAGAAAGAAAGAAAGAGAGAGAGAGAGAGAAAGAAAGGTGGGAAATCAATCAATCAATCAATCAATCCCTCATTCTTACAGTGCAACTCTCACATTTTTGCTCCAATGGAAGTAAATACATGACATGTATAAAAGGGGGAGAGTTTCTATCCTAAAAGGAAAATGCTACTTTACTGCTGCAGATGAACGTGTTTTTAAAGCAGATTTAAAATGTTGCTGTTATTTTAATTTCTAAATTTGTCCATGGATATTTCCATAAATGGGTATGCTTTTAAAGGTTTTTATAATACAGATTTTTAACTTGACAGAGCTAAAGAGGCTGAAAGATATATATAAATGATTAAAATCAGCCATACATGATTAAATAAATGCTGAGTTATTTCAGAATTTAGCATATAGCGGTTGGCACTCTAACTGCTTTTAAAGAAAAAAAAGATCTTATGCTTGTATTCCATATTATAGTGATGATGCATAGAATCTTTATTTCATGTAAGCGGCTCCTGAGGAGAAAAGGGAAGATATAAATCTAACAAGCAAATAAATGAATAAACCTCTGGTCTTATATGTCAGGAGCCCCAAAGAGATTCATGAGTAGCCTGATAACCTTTATGCTGCTATAACCAATGCAACGGAAGTCTCTTGATACCTGCCTGCCAATCTGACTAATCTATGATAAATAACTGATCTGATGCAGCATCCTTTAAAATGCAATGTCGGAGACTTGATTCAAAGCATTACCCCTGGGCTGATGCAGCTTGCACAACCTCTATTCCATTGCAATGAAAACGCAAACCAGTCAGCAAACAGTTTTATTTGCAAAAATAAATGGGAGAATCAGCTATCAGGAATTTTCTTTGCACAATATAAACAAACGTTGCTGCTAATATATTGCTAACTGCTTTATTTATATATTTGTTTCTCTATAATCAGTCTTTTAAGAAAAAATAAAAGATACACATACTAGATGCAGTGCAAGAGCTGTTTCATAGCTTTCAGAGCATATAGTTTTTGAATTAATGTTTGAGACCATATGTCACCCAAAAAGCAAACAACATATTTATCATTCTTGAAGAACCATCTGGTAAGTTTCACAATTCATATGTTCTTTTGTTTTTCCTCTGCTGAACATACACAGCATGAGATTTTTGTAGTATTGAATGGATGAAGTGCAAGAAGTTCACATCTTGAAATACTGAAAAATATTCCTGTAATACGTACTGTATTTCTAACACATCTAGACATGGGTGGCTTTTTTTTAAATTCAGCATTTCTTATACTAATCACAAGTTTTAAAAAAATCTTGGATTCAATCAGGTTTATTTGAAAATACACCAAACTAAAGCAAACCAAAATGTGAAATAACCGCTTATAATTATGTTACTTTCAATATTGTGAATAAATTTAATCTCTTAATTTAGTATTGCCATTTAATATAGGAATGCTACCATTCTACCATGATAGATATCCAGTATGGCTTAACAATTTATAATATTTGCTAAATAACAATTTAAAAAAAATTCCCTTTAGTTGAGTTACATAACAACTCAGGTTGAATAAAGTTCAAATAATAGAATGTAAATTTGCTGGAGGAAAACAACAGACAATAAAATAATCTAGTAAATTGAAGGATGCAGTTATAGTGATGGTAAACTACTTTTCTTGCTTGATGAAGATGAATTAAATTCTTGGCAGTGCCATTAAAAAAAGAGATCCATAAGAAATTGTGACATGCCCAGAGTTGGCTCAATAGAACACTGATAAAGTTAGCTAGATATATTCTAGAAGTCCAGTTCACAAGTAGATCTAGCCAGTATCTATGTCTTTGACAAACAGTGGTTTAATATGGCATGTGAATAATTGTTTCCATTATTCAGGGGCTCCAAGTTATTCAGGCCAGACAAATTTAGCCTATATGTCCCAGTAGATACAGACAATAGATTATGAGTTCTGAGCTCATAGAACTGAATTAATGCCATACACATTAATATATTTACACAATATATATAATATATTTATATTTTAAACCAGATTAATGTTACAAGTGTGATAAATTTTTTTAATTCTGTATTGGATTAAAATGATGGAAAATAGCAAAATATATTCTAGGAACAATACAAATAAAAAGGAATTATTCTATACTGTCAGCACCAAACAATATTAATAATTATGTAAATTGGGAAAAAGGATAGGTTGTAGGATTGCCTAGTGCCATGATGGTGAACCTTTGGCACGTGTGCCACAGATGGCACACAGAGCCATCTCCATGTGCATGTGTGCCATTTCCTGATGCTCTTCCAGGTTGTGTCGCGCACTCTTCCGGGTTCCGTCAAAAAACAACTGTCTGCCGCGCATGCACACAACGGAACCCAGATGAGCAGCTGGCTGCCACACACATGTGCACTGGCCAGCTGCTCTCTTCTGGGTTTCAGTACTCCAGCGTGTGCTCCAGTTTCGGCACTCAGTGCCAAAAAAGTTAACCATCACTGGCCTAGTGGATATATTATCTTTTTAAGAAAATAAAAGTAGTTTCATTTATGTTTTCTCCATGGTTAATTAGATTGGCATTTTGGTTTCAGAGGAAAATTACATTCCCAATTCTATAATTTTGTTTTTGATTCAGAACTCAAACTCATTAATTAGCAGTTTGTTTTCATATTGGACATATTCACAGATTTCTATTTAAAAGATATCTTTGTTGCCTGTTACTTCAATTCATGCTGAACGATTTTCAGGTAGTCCTTGACCCACCACCACAACTGAGACCAGAATTTCTGTTGCTAAGCAAGGTGGTTTTTAAGTATCTCATGCCTGAAAATCAAGGACTACCTGCATTCCTTTCCAATGAATGGAACTCACCAGATATGACAATAATGAGTTTCTCACATCTGACTTTCCTATGATACAGTAATAGACTTTTTATATAATAGTGGGGAGCTCCAATGCCCATGCCTGGATGCTATAATGGATGGGGCAAAACAGGAAAAAAAGGACTGCTGCTTATATATCACTATTCCCTGTCAATTACAGTATTTGGACTCCTGGACTCGGAGCTCATTCCTAAACAGATGGTAGATGCCTTGGCTAGAGGAGCACAAACTGATCTGGGCTAGTGTCGGTAGACATAATCAAAATAACTCATACTGGGTCACTCTTAAAGACAACTCAGAAGCTGTAACTAGTTCAGAAGGCAGAAGCCCATGTTCTTACTGGCTCCAACTTTGGCAGCATATAACCCAATTCTGTGACCTGTGCTCTGGTTTCTAGGTACAATTTAAGATGCTGGGTTTGACCTATTAAGTTCTAACCACTTACAGGACCTATAAAAGACCTATAAAGACCTTTAAATCCCTAAAGACAGTTTATATCTGGGTACTTGGAACATGGATACCCAGGATCACCTGCCCCAACTTGAATTAATTCAACCCAAACTATCAAGGGTAGGGAAGGCAAAACTAGAAAACACCTATCTTCTGTGTCAGCTCTGATGCTTTGAAATAAAGAACCTCTCTCCTGGACTTCAAGCACTCCCCTGTTTATTGTACTCCTTTTCTGCTTGCTTTTCTGTTTTTCTTTTTTCTTTTTGTTTGCATCTGCTTTCCATCAGCTGGAAATTCAGTGGTTTCCATCATGGGGTTATATGAAGTTACTATTTTTAACTGCCCAATAGATATGTTAATGTTGTTACACTGTGTAAGCCACCAAGGGTCATTCAAGTATAAGTTTAATTGCAAAATAAACTAAAATATTTTTAAATCCTATTTAATCAGGGAAAATCCTAAATCTTGAATTTGAAAGGAACACTGCTTAGGGATATCCATGATGGGAAGAGGAGTCAGTTTGACTTTCATAGAAACATAGCCATCTTGGTGGATTGCACGGATCCTTTTAGAGTGTTTTAAGAAAATGTAGAGAATTGTAGTGGCAAATGATTGTAAAAGACTTTCCTATCTTTAAAAAGAGGGGAAAAAAGAATACCCTCAATCACTATGATATTCACATTTGGAAAGATACTAGAGCAGGAGTGTCAAACTCAATTTCATAGAGGGTCACATCAGGGTTGTTTCACCTTGGAAGTTCAAGGGGTGTGGTCAGCTCAACATCACTCATCGAGGCTCTGTTTTTGGCTGCGACGGCCTGCAGCCCTCTGTCAGTGTAAACGGTGTCCGGAAGGACTGCACACAGACTCGCCAAGCTCCATTTTTGCTGGCAGAGGGTTGCAGGAGACTATTGAGGCCAAAAATGTAGCCTGGGAGGACCATGTGTTGCACTCCTGAGCTCCATTTTTTCTGGCAGAGGCATCATGGGCTGGTCCTTCACTGTTTCGAGGGCAGGCCTGCAGACCAGATCTAAGCACCCTGAGGGCCAGATCTGGCCCAAGGGTATTGAGTTTGACACTCCTGTACTAGAGCATATCACAGAGCTTAATTTTAAAAACACCATAGTAATTATCTGATGTCAGTGTCAAATTTTCAAGAATAAATGTTGCCTATTCTTAACCCCGCAGCTTATTTAATAGATTGTGGGAATGTTGTATTCTTTTCATTTCAGCTGAATATCTTCAAAATATGCCATGACATTCTGATTAGGACTGCATTGAATAGCATAACAATAGTTGATAGGATATTTATGTATTCAAGAAAATTTAATATAGCAATAGGCTATTGAGTTGCAAGGTGGTTGCTAGTGCTAGTGCTAGTGCTAGATTAGTGAATTTAGTTTTCAAAGAATAGAATAAACATGTTTCAGGCTTTGGTTATTTACAGTATTTGCATTAGTTACTAGGAAAGGGGGGTGACAGTCCAATTTACATTCTGATTACAGGTAGTTCTCAACTTGCATCCATAACTGGGCTTGGCAATTATATGGTCATAAAGTGAGTCACCACATGATCCATTTTAAGGCCATTTTTGCAGTATTAAGCCAACAAGACAATGATTAAGCAAACACGCCATATGTTAAGTGAACACTGCAGTTGTTTGCAAACCCATTGCTTGATTTGAAGTGGTTTTTGTCAGAAACCAGAAGGCCAGTTTCCAGCAAAAATGTCATGAATCACAGTCTTGTGACTATAGGATACCGCAAAAATCTATAAATGCAGTCCGGATGCCAAGTACCAATATGTGGTGCCTCGACTGAGAGGAAATGCCTAATATCAGAACGTTGAAACCATACGTAGCTTTTGAGGGAGGTCTGTTATAACTGTCAGTTGGTAAGTCTACAAATAAATAGAATGGAATGGAGTGGAGTGGAGTGGAGTGGAGTGGAGTAGAAGAATTGAAAGATACCTTGGAGACCTTCTAGTCCAGGGGTGTCCAAACTTGGTCCCTTTAAGACTTTTGGACTTCAACTCCCAGAGTTCCTCAGCCAGCTTTGCTGGCTGAGGGACTCTGGGAGTTGAAGTCCAAAAGTCTTAAAGGGACCAAGTTTGGACACCCCTGTTCTAGTCCAACACCCTGCTAAGGCAGGAAACCCTACACCATTTCAGACAATTGGTTAATTAAAATTGGTTCTTAAAAACTTCCAATGTTGGAGCATTCACAACTTCTGGAGGCAAGTTGTTCAACTAATTAATTTTTCTAACTATCAGGAAATTTCTCCTTAGTTCAGGGGTGACTTGCATTGTCATAGTGTCCTCATGTGACATCGTGACTTTTTCTCCCGTTGCTAAACAGGGCATGGGCATGGTCACCGTGTGACGCATCCAGCCCACAGGCCGCACCCCTGCCTTCTTTCTAGGTTGCTTCTCTCCTTGATTAGTTTCCATCAATTGCTTCTTGTCCTGCCTTATCCTGCTTTGGAGAATAGCTTGACTCCTGCTTCTATGTGGCAACTCCTGAGATACTGGAATACTGCTATCATGTCACCCCAGTCCTTCTTTTCATTAAACTAGACAAACCCAATTCCAGCACTGATCTTTATGTTTTAGCCTTCAGTTCCTAATCATCTTTGTTGCTCTTCTTTGCAGTCTTTCTAAAGTCTCAACATCTTTTTTACTTTGTGGCAACCAAAATTGGATGCAGTATTCCAAGTGTGGCCTTACCAGGGCATTATAAAGTGATATAAACACTTCACGTGATTTTGATTCTATCCCTCTGTTAATGCAGCCTAGAACTCTGCTGACTTTTTTGGCAGCTGCAGCACACTGCTGGGTCACATTTAAGCGATTGTCCACTAGGACTCCAAGATCCCTCTCACAGTTACTATTGTTGTAACTAGAAGCTGAACAAGATCTGCTATCTTCTTCTATTCATATAGACAGATTTCAGCTTGAGGTTTCTAAGATTCACATTCTGTTATCAAGACACCTTGAAAACATGAAGCAACATCACTAACTCTCCCACTGATTTTTTTTTTTGCATTAAACTGTGAAATATTGTATTTAGATAGAAAGTTTCTGAAAGTAGAGATAAATGGAAACAATAAATATTTTTAAATGAGATTCATTTATTTGGGAGTTAGGGAAAGACATAATATTTTTAAGGCTCCTATCCTGTGTTTTTATTACTAGATAGATTTACATAGAAACTACATCTTTGCTCTGAAAATGAAGGAATGCCTGCAACTTATCTTCAGCTAAACATATAATACAGCACTTACTGTTCAGATAGAGTTCTACTGAAGACTGCAGCTCGATAGAGAATTAGAGTTTTATGTAACTATTCAGAAGAAGCTCCACATGATTCTGAAATAATTCAAACAGGCAAATACATCAAAGACTAAGAAAAATATATATCTAGTGGCCAAACTTGTTTTATCACTTTTTCCAGGACAAATCAGCATTTATTTTATGTTGCTTTTAAAGCAGAAGATGGAGATTTTTCTTCTGACTTTAAAGCTGATATTTTTGGTATATTTTTTATTCCTAGGAGCCATATTTATACATTTCATCATCAGTCAGTCAGCTGTATTTTGGGGATGAATTATTCATAACTCTGAATAAAAATGTTAAGTATATTTTAAACATATGCATAACATTCTGGAGTTTCCCTTTGTGTATCTCACAATTCTTGAAATATTATCAAGTTTTTGAATTACACAGACAGATTCAGATCATGGAAATGATATTGCAGTATATTGTTAATTGGCTAATGAATTCTCGGTATGATTTTTAAGCTACTAAAAATATATAGTGCTGAGTAAAAATAATACGACAGTATGTAGCTGCCATTTAGACAGATTCTGTCTAATGTTTTTTCACCCATTTCCTCACCGACACCATGTTTTTTGTAAAAATCCTTTATCTGTTTTTCTACTGACATGAAATGAGATATTCAGGAATATTACTAAATTATCCTTTAAGAGCTAAGAAACTCTAAATTAGCACAGGGGCCCCCCCAAGGCTGTGTGCTCTCCCCACTTCTCTTCTCTCTGTATACCAATGTATACCAATGACTGCATCTCCAATGATCCATTTGTTAAGCTACTGAAGTTCGCAGATGACACAACAGTGATTGGTCTCATTCGAGACAATGACGAATCCGCATATAGACGAGAGGTCGAACGACTAGCCTTGTGGTGCAACCAAAACAATCTGGAACTGAACACACTCAAAACCGTAGAAATGGTGGTAGACTTTAGGAAAAACCCTTCCATACTTCCACCTCTCACAATACTTGACAACACAGTATCAACAGTAGAAACCTTCAAATTTCTGGGTTCTATCATATCGCAAGATCTCAAATGGACAGCTAACATCAAAAACATCATTAAAAAAGGACAACAAAGAATGTTCTTTCTGCGCCAACTCAGTAAGCTCAAACTGACCAAGGAGCTGCTGATCCAATTCTACAGAGGAATTATTGAGTCTGTCATTTGCACCTCTATAACTGTCTGGTTCGGTTCTGCAACCCAACAAGGAAAACACAGACTTCAGAGGATAATTAGAACTGCAGAAAAAATAATTGCTACCAACTTGCCTTCCATTGAGGACCTGTATACTGCACGAATCAAGAAGAGGGCCGTGAAAATATTTGCAGATCCCTCGCATCCTGGACATAAACTGTTTCAACTCCTACCCTCAAAACGACGCTATAGAGCACTGCACACCAGAACAACTAGACACAAGAACAGTTTTTTCCCGAAGGCCATCACTCTGCTAAACAAATAATTCCCTCAACACTGTCAGACTATTTACTGAATCTGCACTACTATTAATCGTTTCATAGTTCCCATCACCAATCTCTTTCCACTTATGACTGTATGACTATAACTCGTTGCTGGCAATCCTTATGATTTATATTGATATATTGATCATCAATTGTGTTGTAAATGTTGTACCTTGATGAACGTATCTTTTCTTTTATGTACACTGAGAGCATATGCACCAAGACAAATTCCTTGTGTGTCCAATCACACTTGGCCAATAAAATTCTATTCTATTCTATTCTATTCTATTCTAAATGAACAGAAGTGTTAACAGGAGAACCACAATGTATCTCATGGCAGAATTGAAGAAAGACAAGTTACAAAGTTATTCAATCCTCATGTTAATCCAAGTCTACCTAATTTCACATCTTCATACTTGATTATTCTTTATTATGCAGAAACTGAACAGAACTCCAAGAAGCTGAGACACCAGAACTGACAAATTCTTTCATTTTGAATGTTAAAAGAACAGCACTAATTAGAAGTCTCTGAAAAGCTTCTATTGAAATATACCACTCAGAAGTTACTGAACTTCATACTGTATTGTTGAATCAGGCATTAAACTAAATCAGGTATCTTTGCTTCAGTTAAAAATAACATTGATTTTTGTGGACATACAGTATATTCTTCTCATAGGTTAGTGTCCACAATTCAAATTATACATTTGAACTGACTTTCCCTTTTCAAATGGAATAATTTGAATTTCAAGCCGTTTTTCAAATGGAACTCCAATTTTGAATCAGTACTAGTTGATTCACATTGCTCTAGAGGTTGCATCATGTTTTTAACAAAAGTCAAGCTGTTGGTTCTAATTTCTGAAGTGATCAAAATGTGAAGACCTCTACTCTGTTTTGGAGGTCTTCTGTGTGCTCCAATCTTCTAAGCTTACTTGGTTTACTACTCACAAGAAGCCTAGGCGCACTGCTGACATCTAATCTTTGGTCATGCAAATAGAAGCTCACTATAGTAATATAGTTTCCATTTCTATCAAGCCTGTGTTAACTCTTAGAACTCATGGAGATAGATCTTTGCCATCGTGGTTTCTCTCTAAACTGGAGCTTCAGGTATTCCACCATGGTGATGCAGCTTTCACCATGTCATCTACCTACTGCTGCTGTTCCCCTTCTACTCTTTCTTTCCATGTTTCCCAACATTAGACTCTTCTCCAGAGAGCTAGTTGTTCACAAAATGTGTCCGAAGTACATTATGTCAATTTGAGTCTGCCATTGGTAGTTTAAGTGAAAACCTTGGTTGATTTGTTCAGGTGTTCATGTCCTTATTTTCTTAGATGTCCATGGTATTGTTACAATTTTATCCATATCAGAGTTCAAAAGCGTCAGTAGTCTTTCTATGCTCCAACTTTTGCTTCTGCTGTATCACAGGGAATGCATTTGCTTGCGCAATACTGATCTGTTACAGGACAGTGAGAGACAGCTTATTTCTGATAATTTGTGTGAGAGAAACAAGGTGAAGACAGCCTCTCCCCAATGGTTGTCAGACTTTATGGTTGTCATAGAGAGGATGGTAATTCAGTTTGGCAAGATTATATCTATAAATCTGGAATGATAAAGAAATCCACTTGAAAGAATCACTAGGTGTCTTTCTTGGTTCAAATATCATTTCCAAAGATTTCATGCCTGTTCTACAATGTGCTGGCCTGCAGTGTATGTCTGATTGCTTGTTCCTTTACAGTTGTTGGTTGGTACTAAAAGACAACAGCTATCTACCATTTCAATATCATCATTGTCAGTTTTAAGGGTGTTGTGCTATATTTGGTTTGTTTAATCTCTTTTTACATTTAATCTTAGTTCCATTTTTTTATTCTGCTCCTTGAGTTTTATTAACTAGTGCTTGCAGATTCTTTGCATTTAGTGTCAGTGTAGCATCAGTTATTGATAATGTCTTCCTCCAATTTAAGAAAAAGAAATACTCTTTTCTACTTCTAATTCAGCTTCTCTTAATATAGTTTCTAATCTCTTCTCTGAAAATTAAATTTTGGAAAAATTAAAAAACACATGCATCTTTCTTATAATCAAGCCCTGAATGTGCATAAAGAAATGGGAAAACAAAATAATACCCAAAATGAATAAGGTATTTCTCATCCACTGTTACTAATCTCTGAATCTATATTACAAGAAGAACAATTGCTTATTTACTTCTGGTTTTAACAAGATTCCATCGTATTTTGTGTGCCCACTACTATTATGAATAGCATTAAAAAAGAGAAAACCATACATTTGAATGGTCATACATAGAGCAGGATGAAATCTCTGATATCATTTTCTAATACTCATTGCGCAGGAAACTTTATGAACCAAAAGCCATCAGTCTTGAAGTTGTATCATTGCTTTTTCTTATATCTAATATTCTGAGAGTTGCTGTGTATAAACAGGAGCTCAGTCTTCACCATCTGACAGCTTCTTCTAAGCATTCCCAGTTGTGCAAGCAAAAGCAGCTGTGGAATAGAGGCAAAGGGGAATAGAACAAATGCCTATGAATGAGCAGAAAGTGTGAAGAACTGGAAACTTGCTTTGCTCAAAATGCTCTGACACCTCTGCAGTCAGCACCACCAGTGAAAGATGTTTCTTCCATTCTTCCAAAATACATTTAATTGTATATGTCCCTCTATTAAAAGAGATTGGTGTGAAGAGTAGCAATAAATAAATGTCACTGAGCTAATAATAGAACATTGCAGGTCTTATTCTGTTTGAAAAAAATGATATTGGAGGAAACATTATTTCATAATGCAGATGCTTCAAATATCCTTTAGTTCACATTCTGTTTGTCTATACATGAACTAAGTTGTGCAGTTATATAACTCCTTTGAGATCTAGCATATTGTGCAACGTACTAAAAGCTTTCCACTTTATCTATTTTATAGTATATGCAATTTAACAAGCTATTTTATTAGTTAGGAAACTAGCTATGTTTGGCTTTTGCAACCTCTATTATCCCCTGTCTTCCTGTAAACAATTGCACCTTGAATAATCTTATCAACAACATTTAGAATTAGAATTTAAAGTTAAATGAATCACAAGAATAAACATGTTTTTGAAAATATTGAAAAGTCATCCGAGTAAGATTCCTAATCTTTGTTCAACATAGCTTCACTGCTAAATCTGATATACTGGTTTATTTTCCAGTACAGATTTGACTGGAAGCTCCACGCCTGAGCTTTTATTTGTTGCATGTTTCTAATTCTCAACTTTGCTTCTTGAGGAAGAGACATGGACTTGGAACCAGACTTGAGACAGAAGCAAAACTCATTACATGGTTACTAATAGTGCCAAAAGAAACTTGATAGAAACTGATAACAAAATGCCTAGCACTTTTAAAACATTTAGAGACATTTTTAAATATTTAGACATCTTTGTCTTTCCTGTGTATTCTACTGGAATTTGCTACTGCCATATAAACCACCAATTTGAGTGTAGGCTAGACATTGTGCTTGAAAAGGTTCCTGCACATAAGAAATATAACCCTATTGTCTAACACAGGGATGCCAAACTTGATTTCACTGAGGGGCACATCAAGGTTGTGTTTGACCTCAGGGGTCGGATGAGCATGGCCAGGGTGGGCATGGCCAGCTCAACATGTTGCTAAACCCCTCCTACAAAATGGAGCTTGGGGGCACATGCGGTCCCCCCTGAGCTTTGTTTTTGGTGGCAGAGGGCTGCAGGAGGCCGTCACATCCAAAAACAGAGCTCGGGGGGGGCATGTGCACCTCCCCCAGCTCTGTTTTTGCTGGCCGAGGCACCACGGGCCAGTCCTTCACTGTTTCCAAGGTAGCCTCACAGGCCAGATCTAAGCATCTTGCAGGCTGGGTCCAGCCTGTGGGCCTTGAAACCCTGGTCTAACATCTACATAAAACTTCTAGGAGTGATTGTTTGCTGTCACAGAGGTAGTTAATATGAGTGTACTTCTGATCTTCAATTATACAGCTCACCCAAAGCCAAAAAAGAAACCAGAACCAGGTCTAGAAACAGTAGAATAGAATAGAATTTTTTTATTGGCCAAGTGTGATTGGACACACAAGGAATTTGTCTTGGTGCATATGCTCTCAGTGTACATAAAAGAAAAGATACGTTCATCAAGGTACAACATTTACAACACAATTGATGATCAATATATCAATATAAATCATAAGGATTGCCAGCAACAAGTTAGAGTCATACAGTCATAAGTGGAAAGAGATTGGCGATGGGAATTATGAAACGATTAATAGTAGTGCAGATTCAGTAAATAGTCTGACAGTGTTGAGGGAATTATTTGTTTAGCAGAGTGATGGCCTTCGGGAAAAAACTGTGCTCTATAGCGTCGTTTTGAGAGTAGGAGTTGAAACAGTTTATGTCCAGGATGTGAGGGATCTGCAAATATTTTCACGGCCCTCTTCTTGATTCGTGCAATATACAGGTCCTCAATGGAAGGCAAGTTGGTAGCAATTATTTTTTCTGCAGTTCTAATTATCCTCTGAAGTCTGTGTTTTTCTTGTTGGGTTGCAGAACCGAACCAGACAGTTATAGAGGTGCAAATGACAGACTCAATAATTCCTCTGTAGAATTGGATCAGCAGCTCCTTGGGCAGTTTGAGCTTACTGAGTTGGCGCAGAAAGAACATTCTTTGTTGTCCTTTTTTAATGATGTTTTTGATGTTAGCTGTCCATTTGAGATCTTGCGATATGATAGAACCCAGAAATTTGAAGGTTTCTACTGTTGATACTGTGTTGTCAAGTATTGTGAGAGGTGGAAGTATGGAAGAGTTTTTCCTAAAGTCTACCTTAAAGTATAAGTGGGGATTGCTTTTGGTACTTATAAACAAGTTTATAAGAGGCAGTGAAGCAGTGGTTCTGTTTAGCTCTAAAATATTCCCAGGTATTAATATCACACTGAATTGGTCAGAAGTTCCCTAGATTTTTCATTTTCCCGTTTTTTAAAGATAGGAACAACATTCAATCTGCTCTGATCATCCGGCACATTGCCGTTCTCCAGTTTTATTTAAAGATAATGCATAAGCAATCAGTTAGACCATCTGCAAGTTCTTTCAGAAAACTAGGGATACAATTCATCTGGACCAATAGGCATAAACTGAGTCAAATTAATAGATATTTTAAAATCAAATTCAAACTTCAATATTGCCCATTTATTCTGTTCTTCATAATTTTCTGTTTAGGTAATAAGATTTGGATAACTCTATTTTCCCTAAGCAGCTGCTATATTGATTCTCTTCTTTTTCTTTTCTTTTGTCTTTTTTGTTATTTTTAGCATCTTTCACTCTAAGCATTTTAGCATCTTTCATTCTACATTTTTTCTTTCCTTACATAAGCTCCACGGTTCCAAGCTATCTGACCAGTCTGAACTATTCCTTGTTATCTGGTTCTCTTCCATTTTCTATTATGAGCCTTTTAAAAAGTTTTGTCTTAACTAAGCTTTTTGAGCAGCCATATTACCTTCTTCCCCGGTGCTCATTTTTCCCCCTCTGTGGAATCATTTAGTACTGTGCTTTTAATACCTTCTTATTTACGAACTCCCAGACATGTTATGTAGACATAAGTGCACCTGCGTGCCTACCATCCCTGTCCTAATATTCCTTTTTACTTACTCTTTTCATGTATCCAAATTATGTTTATACTTTTACCTGTTATCTTATATATAATTGACAAAATAAATAAAATAAAATGTTGAGTTTCTTCTCCAATTAATATTTCTTTCCATGGAATCCTACTTACCACTTCTCTGGGTTTACTGAAAGGAAAATGATGGCTTTAATATGCAGGAACAAGATTTGGAAATAGACTGTTCTAGTGGTGTTTGCAAAATCTCCCAAGCTGCTAATAACTAAGATGTAAAGTTTCCTCAGACTGTTTTATATTTGGTCCTTTAACACATATGTTGTTTATGTTAAAGGTCTCTTTTAATGTAGCCATTTTTGTTTTCAATTCTTGCTATTACTGACACGTCATCTCAGGAGCAACTGATGCCACCAACTTTGTCCAACTTCATTTGTCATTCAGATCACTTCCTCTGCTTTCCTCTCCTTCTCTAATATATTTTTACAGCCTCTGCAATTTACAACACTGGAAGAAGAACAACAGGCAGGGGCGGGGATGGGGGAGGAAGAGGCATGTATATTTGGAAAAGGCCCACTAAAAGGGGGAGGACAATAATCATTGTATGCATAAAGCGGATTAACAGCTTACACCTATCATTGCAATTTGCCACAGAGTTGGACCTGTCTCATTATTTTATGTTTCTCAATTCATAGTTGCATCATAGCAAAGGAGGCCCATTTTATAACAAAATGCCATTGCCAAGTCTTTGAAAAAAATCCATTGTTTGGGCTGAGGAAGTTGGCTATTTTTCATACCAGCTTCTAAATTTCTGTGCCAATGTATCTATTTTTGACTGCTCGTTTTCACTGTGATTTCTTTTATGGCAAAGATTTTCAGACAAAATGATCCTGCTGTTTACTAGAATAAAAAAGAAATGGAAGAAGTTTGAAACTATTTACAGACTTAGATAATTGTATAATAAGACCTTTCTAAATGAAATTCCCACTGTGATTATAGACCCTTGTACCTAATTTTTTTCACATTTTCTCAAAATCACACATGCATTATAGTCAGACAAATGAATAACTGTCAGTTTCTTTTAAATATATATAATTCTCTTTCTGAAGGTATAAAATACTGTGCGCACACCTGTGTACCTGTATTTAGATCTTATTAGATTACAGACGAGGTTTTAGGATTATACCAAATTTTGTCTAGACAGCATACTTGACTTTCCATCTTTTAAAATTAGATGTTACATTAAAAGCCTTCTTTTATCAAACACCTTTTATACCGTCTTTTATTTACTGGGATAAAAAGAAATCTAGAAGCCCCTAAAAAAGAATACAATTGCTTCTCTGGCATATGCTGTAACATATTGAGGAGCATCAGGTGCCACAAGACTCCAACTGGGAGGCCTGCCAGAAAAGACAACCTTCTCACAACTGCATTGTGGGAGGACAAAAATAGTTGGCAGCCACTGAGAAAAACAGAATGTGAAGCTGGTACGTTTCCCCTACCTCGGATGGCCATAAAGTGAAGAGGCCTTTCTATGAAAGTCTGAAATGTCAAGAATGAATAGCACAGTTTGCCCACCCTCTCAGTCCTTGTATTCCAGGTGCTTTTATAGCCAGCCTAGAACTTCAAACCCTATTGGATTTTATTCTTGCATAGCAGGTTTTATATATTGCACGTTTATATAATAGCTGGATTAGGTATTTACTACTGATAGAATATTTGTAGCTCAGGGTTAATCTGAAAGTCCTTTGGTCCTCTCTGAGCTTGGCTGTTTTGCTGCAGATATTTCATTATCAAAACTAGTTAACTTCTTTAGTACTAATAGGGAGTGGGGTTTGCTCCCATTTTATATAATAGTGGCTTCCCCTGTCAGTGTTGATGGGAAGTGTTTTTTGTGGTTCTTGATTGGGCTATTGTCTACTATTAGCTTGTTTGTTTTAATTGCTACCAACCCACTAGTATATAAAATGAAAGCAAACCCCACTCCCGGCTACCATTAACAATGTTACCTAATTTGGTAAAGAAAAGTCTGCATTAAAAGAAACAAGCTCAGACTTGGTAGGTATTAATTGTATTATATTCAATTTTATATTCAATTACAGTATATAAATTCAATATATTTATATTCAATTACAGTTTTCCTGGGGTTTTAAATTTTGTTGACATGTCTTTGTTGTTTTCTGACCTACTCAGAAAACATGTTATTGGGGAGAGGAGATACCAGATAGACTATAAAAATGTATGACTGCATTAAAGTTGTTTTACTAGCAGTTAACTGGATCCTGAGATTCTAACTGGGTTATAAAGCAGAAGTCAATTGTTATAGTGTAAGAGATTCTGGTCATCATTAGCATATATTAGCACCATTTTCCCCACCTTAGGACTGTCAATGTGTTGGTCTTGCAACCGGCAAAATTGCCAGCCGGTTTCTGGAAGTTACAATCCCAATATAGGTGTGAGAAAGCTACTACATACACTCTTTTCTAATTCTACCTTTAGTATTCTGTGTCTTTTAAGAAGCATTCCTGCCTGAAAACTGCTGTTAATGACTTAGTTCATGTTACAAATAAGAATATAAAGATGTGAATTCAGCTGAATTATCATTATGCCATTTGGTGCTTTTATCTCTATTTATTTTATTCATCCCTAGTAGCTAGCTGCTTGCCAGTAGATTATGTTTCTTTGGTCAAAATGGGAATGGAAAAGCTTTCAAAATTCATTTAAAGAGGTCTTTGGGGAAATAAGGAGGTCAGCACAAGATCAGCAAATTTCTTACATGCATAACCATGAACAGATCCTGGAAGAAAAGATGAAGGGAATATGTTGCTGTTCTGAAGGAAAGGTCAAGCAATTCTTCCAAAAAGCTTTTGTTTCTAATATCTGTTCTACAAGGAATTCAAATAAATCCACCTGCAGTGTTTTTAGAACTCTGCCCAATTATTTTAAACTTAAAACTGACTAAAAAAATATAGTTTGAGAAGGGTGAACGAATAGGAGAATTCTTTATAGTTATTATGCAACAAAGAAATCTTCTGATTTGGAAATAAATATTTATGAATTCAACACATATTACCTTAGAAAGATAGTCGTTTGTCTGATGAGTTGCAGAAAAGGCTTTTCAATTTGAGAGAAACCATTGTATCATATAGTATTTTGCCTGGCATCTTGTGACGCACTATAACAATACAATCAGAGTTAAGAAAGATCCTTACAAGGAGAATATTCAAGGCAAGAATTCATTTCATACTTCTTAGATGTCAGGGTTCTGTAAACGCACAGAAAATTGTAAAGAAGTAGTCCAGAATTTTGAAATAGTGGGGACCATAATTTTTCATATATAAATCTACCTCAGACTATATTCATTGATAAAGATGCCTGATAAAGGATATTTTATGACTTTGGAAAGAAATCTCAACCGGCAGAAATAGATATTTTTTTCCTTATGTATTTATTGCGTTATTCAGCTAAATCTGATGTATAGTAATTTAATTTCAGTTTTGTTAATGGTTTGTATTACATTCCTGAGGAAAATGTCTATGGAGATTTCTAAATCATGGTTGTCCCAAAAGGTGCTTTTCAAAAGGCAACTGGACATTCTTGGGGGGTGGGGTTCTCGTTGAAAAAGGAAAAGCTTCTTCAGAATAGCTTGGAGGTGCTCTGGTTAGAATGCAATATTGTAATTTTGCAGGCTAATTCTGCCCACAGGCAGGAATATGATTCTGACTGATTCAAGGTTTACTTAGCCTTCTGAGATCAATAAAACGAGGGCCCAGGTTTTGGGGGGGCAATATGCTAACACTGTAAACTGCTCAGAGACTGCTATAAAGCACTATGAAGCAGTATATAAGTCTAAGGGCTATTGCTAGTGCTATCGCTAGAATATCTGTGATAATACAACCGAGCCACCCTTTTTCTATGAAAATGTTAGCACGAAGAATAAACTACTGATTTTTATCTTGCTATTTTGTCTTATTCAACTTAATTCTACAACATACTACCGTTCAAAATAGAAATTACAGTTCTGGCTCTTTACACCTTCAAAGTAATACTTTGGAAGAAGCTTCTAATTGAAATAGTTAGACTTATCTGTACTTTAAAAATTGTTAAAGAGAAACACCATTAGATACAGCTGTAGATAGATATAGTAGATACAAATACAGACAGATACAGATATCTACTGTAGTTCCTTTTCAGTTTCATTCAACACTAAATGGCCATCCTGAAAACTCCTAAGAAAGCTTGCAAGATTCACTTCCATGAAATGTTATGCCGACCATTATTTTATATGATTTTAACAGGCATGTCAGGTTTCTGTTTGGCAACTGTGAAAAACAAAATGCTTGATCAGATAGTCCTTTGACCTGGTCCAGGACACCTTTTCTTCTGGTTTTCCTGAAAAAATACCTATGAAAAAATACCTATTTCAGCTTTACTTTCACCCAAAGTGACTATGATCATGACAGAATAGCTGTAAAATTTACAAAGAGACAAGTTTCATTTCAAACCCTAAATGCAAAAGAAATATTATAATGTTTTGTTCTTAAAAATAGGCAGCTTAATATTATAATACACATTGTAGTTTTATTAAAGTTATAAAAAAATTTCCAGAAGCATGAGAAGATAAATTCAAGATTTGAACATGAAACCAGTATAATGATTTTTTTAAAATCCCACTCATTTAGATCATAAACAAGATGGACTAAGGTATTTGGGAAATGAAATATACTTCTTCTACTGGAATCAATGGATCGTGTATATTAGCATTTTATTTTTTACTAATAACATTATATATTTTTCCAAGTACATTGGAAATTAACTAAGAATGATGCTATGTCCATTTATAGTAGGTGGCCATTAAGCTTGGGTCATTGCTAACATCAAGAAATTGGAAAGTCCTTAATAGAAAGGCTTCAATGTCATAATTATCAAAATGACAAATGACTTTTTAAATGTAAAAGAATAGTAAACATTGACACTTTTAACTTGCAGCAAAAAGATCACAGAATGTTCAATTCTGTGAACACTGTCAAAACAGAATATTATGAGCCAATGTTTAAAAGTTGATTCTAAACAGAAATGTAGCTGCTATTTAGGGCCATGTTAATGACAGTGACTTACTGGAGGTTAGAAGATGGTGTTTCTATGGAAAGTGTTCTATCTCAGGGACTGCTGTAGCATCCAGACCTTGCTGTTTAATTACAATATGTTTATTTCAAACATCTTTAATATCAAAAATATTGTTTATAGTAAGTGTTGCCTTTAAGTATTTTTATGAATTAAAAAAAACAGTTTTAACTTTGTGATGGACCATTTTATGGTTTGTTAGTATTCTGAGTAAGAACCAGGCCTTTTGAGCATTCAGCCATCGTACAGATTCAAGAAGCTTAAACGAGATTAGTATTCTTCACCTTTCCCCATTGTAGGAAGCTACTGACTGCTATAAACTCAAGAAAGAATCTTACTGCTGCAAACAATATTGAAGTAATTCAATGGATAGAAATAACCCCATTTCTTTCCTCTTTAAAGTATTTTTTCTAAAAGATGTCAAGAATGATTCACAAAATCATTCACAAAAAAAATTCCAAAAAAAATGTTCCTGCTTGTTCCAATACTGTCCTCATTCTCACTTTGTGTGTGTGATTGAGTTTGTGGTTTTCATTTTTGATATAAGGATTATAAGAAAATGAATTAGTACCACCAGTAAAAGATTTTACTTTAGAATAAATTGCTAATTATTATGCTTTTTCACAGATCTAGACCAGTTCACATATCCGGTGACTTTAGGGACCAAATGCAACTTCAGGGCTTGTTTTGAATCAGAGCTGTGATGCTCTTGAGGCATTGGGTTGATTGTTGAACCTTCCTTTTTGAAGTGGCTTTCAAGTATACTCTTGTGACAAAGTAGCATTAAGAAAGGCAGGTGTAAAATAATTTACCACTGGCTAGATAATTCTATTCCTTTGACCAGGTTCTTTTTTTCCCCCACTGTAGCAGTTGAAATGATCATGACTATTGACAAGATTAGCTTTATTTATCATTAACATAACATAATAACAGAGTTGGAAGGGACCTTGGAGGTCTTCTAGTCCAACCCCCTGCCGAGGCAGGAAACCCAACACCATTTCAGACAAATGGCTATGCAACATTTTCTTAAAAATTTCCAGTGTTGGAGCATTCACAATTTCTGCAGGCAAGTTGTTCAACTGATTAATTGTTCTAAATGTCAGGAAATTTCTCCTTAGTTCTAAGTTGCTTCTCTCCTTGATTAGTTTCCACCCACTGCTTCTTGTTCTACCCTCAGTGCTTTGGAGAATAGTTTGACTCTCTCTTCTTTGTGGCAACCCGTGATATATTGGAACACTGCTATCATGTCTCCCCTAGTCCTTCTTTTCATTAAACTAGACATACCGAGTTCCTGCAACCATTCTTTATATGTTTTAGCCTCCAGTCCCCTAACATCTTTGTTGCTCTTCTCTGCAGTCTTTCTAGAGTCTCAACATCTTTTTTACATCGTGGCGACCCAAACTGAATGCAATATTCCAAGTGTGGCCTTACCAAGGCATTATAAAGTGGTATTAACATTTCACCTGATCTTGATTCTATCCCTCTGTTTATGCAGCCCAGAACTGTGTTGGCTTTTTTGGCAGCTGCTGCACACTGCTGGCTCATATCTAAATGGTTGTCCACTAGGACTCCAAGATCCCTCTCACAGTTACTACTATTGAGCAAGGTGCCACATATACAGTACCTGTGCATTTTGGGTTTTTTGCCTAAATGTAGAATCTTACTTTTTTCACTGTTGAATTTCATTTTGTTAGTTAGCGCCCAATGTTCAAGTCTGTCAAGATCCTTCTGTATCTTGAGCCTATCTTCTGAAGTGTTGGCTATTCCTGCCAGCTTGGTGTCATCTGCAAATTTGATGAGTTCCCCATCTATCCCCTCGTCCAAGTCATTGATGAAGATGTTGAAGAGTACTGGGCCTAAAACAGAGCCTTGGGGTACTCCACTGCATACTTCCCTCCATGTGGATGTAGTTCCATTGAGGACTAAACGTTGTGTGCGGTTGGTCAGCCAATTACGAATCCATCTGGTGGTGGTGCTGTCTAACCCACATTTTTCTACTTTATCTAGTAGTAGGTTATGGTCTACTTTATCAAATGCTTTACTGAAGTCCAAGTAAATTATACTGACAGCATTCCTCTGGTCCACTAATTCTGTCACTTTGTCAAAGAATGCAATGAGATTAGTCTGGCATGATCTGTTTTTGACAAACCCATGTTGGCTTTTGGTTATTACTTTGTTTGCTTCTAGGTGTTCAATGATTCGTTGCTTGATTATCTTTTCCAGAATCTTCCCTGGTATTGAGGTCAGGCTGATAGGCCTGTAGTTTCCTAGTTTAAAAGCTAACATTTCCATTTCAGCTTGCAGATGGTCTTTTGCTAAAGTTCAGTGTCATGTGTGTCAGTATCATGGAATCCTTGGTGCTCTCCATTTTGTTTCAAGGTTGCTGACATGTATACCCAAACACAGTACTTTGGAAGCAGGAATATTTACTTCAGTTTAGTCAGACAACAGCAGGCAGGAATATGATTTGAATGCCTAGTAAAGAAAGCTTGCCTAAAGAGAGCGAAATACAGTCCAAAAAGCAATAGTGTAGTCTGGAGATGTTTCAAAATTCACAGAATACATAGACAGTTCAAAGGGTCAAGAGTCACAAACAAGAAATAGAATCACGATTCAGCTGGATAGCTGCAACAAAGGATTGCAAGCAGGAGCTAACTAAATCAGTCTGGCCAGCTGAGTCAACTACACATACTCACACTTTGCCTTTTGTTGCATGAGAAGCTTCATTGAGGAACATTGCTCTGCTCACTTCTATATAGGCCTAGCCTGAGGCTTGGTGGCTATGCTTCATCATCTGACTACTCCAGCTGAACAGGAAATGCCTGTGACTGATCAGCTTCAATTGAATCCTGGCTTACTCAATTGATTCCTGAGACGGACAATTCTGAAGCTCAGGCTTAGCTGGAACAATAGTGTCAGATTCAGATTCTGAATCATGGCACATAACACTCTCTGAGCTTGGTTGTCAACTAGATAACAACATCAGTGTCAATAAGTGTGGGATTTTCCTCTGTTTATATATAGTAGCTTGCCCTGCCGAGTTGGTAGGGCTGTGTTTTTTCCTTGATTAGGATATTGATTTCTGCTTGACTGTTTGTCTGATGATCATCGCTGCTTATCTGGGTGTTGGCTACTGGACAGGATGTGTTCTGGACTTTTTGTTTCCTTCTTAGCTTTTAATTGTCTCTTTTGAAAGATGTGTAAAGTTGGTTTATCTCTATATGTCTATTGATGACTGATTTGTCTGAATAAAAAAATTCTAGGAATCCCCTAGCATTTTGGATTTGGTTTGGTCTTAGATGTTCCTAGTTTCCCGAGTTGAAACTATGATTGCGTTTGTCCATGGGTTGTGAGATTAAGGGGTTTTTGTTGTATTTTCTGCTAGCTGATGTTCATGGATGTGCTCTTCTAATCTGAGGTCTATGCCTCCTACATAGTCTTACACTCTATGTTATAAATGACTCCTTTTTTTCTCCGTGGGTTATTCTATCTTTTCATTTATTTAAGACATTTATTGGAAGATTTTAGTTGATTGCTACAATAAGGTCATGTGGTCGTAATAGTCTATTGATAATTTCTGAGATGTTTTTGATATATGGTAATCTACAGATTAACAGAGCTGGAAGGGACCTTGTAGATCATCTAGTACAACTCACAGACGAAGCAGGAGACCCTACACCATTTCTGACAAATGGCAGTCTAGTCTCTTCTTGAAAGCCTCCAGTGATGAAGCTCCCACAACCTCCGAGGCAAGCTGTTCCATTGGTTGATTGTTTGCACTGTCAGAAAATTTCTTCTTATTTCTAGGTTGAATCTCTTCTTGATCAGTTTCCATCCATTATTCCTTGTCTGGCCTTCAGGTGCCTTGGAAAATAACTTGACCCCTTCCTCTCTGTGGCAGCACCTCAAATATTGGAATACTGCTATCATGTCTCCCCTGGTCCTTCTCTTCACTAGACTAGCCATGCCCAGTCCATGTAACCATTCTTCATATGTTTTAATCTCCAGTCACCTAGTTATTCTGGTTGCTCTTCTCTGCACATTTTCTAATGTTATCCTTTTTCATAGCTTGTGTTGGTTGGACTGAGTAGTATAGCACTTTTTGATAATGTTGCATGTGTTCATTGGAAAATGTTGTATAAGTGATCTGTTTCCTTTTTTCTGGTGTTCTAGGTTACAGCAGTGCATTTATTCAGTGTCATTTGTTCAATATCTTTAATGTTCAGTGTCTTTTTTATTTTTGTTCATTTATCAAATTTAGATGCCACCTATCTAACTCTGGGTAACCCTATCCTGTCAGAAATAATCACTTCTGAGTTTACTGACATTTACTTCCCGTTAACTATTCATGAACCTACAAGGTGTTATTAGCTGTTTCTGTACTTGTTTCATATGTCAGAATTTTATGATGAAACATTAAATTTCTGAAAATTTTAGAAAAATAAAGTAGAACTAGGATCTGTTTCTTGCTGCCATTGTTTCTGCTTTTCCCATCTACAGAAACTGGTTCAAACTGACATAGAGTCACCTTCCTGCCACTGACTTTAAAATACTGAGAATGTCAAGTTAATCAGAGCACCCCCTATTTGATCAAGAGGAGACACTCCCATGCCTGGTCTGTTTTCACACTCAGTGCTAGCTACTGAGTCACTAGATAACATGTCAACAAGTTACCATTCTCCCACTCAATTTATTAAAATGACAGAGAAATAGTAACTCAACAGCAAGAGCTGTGAGTGAGAGAATTGTTCCTCTCCCCCCCCAAGTTTTACAAGGCTCCAAGGCTCCTGATGAAAAAAACAATGTGCCATTTCTTCTCCTGTGGAAACAAAACAGAACCAGAAATAAATAAGCTGAACTATCAAATCAAGATGATTCAGGCATGGAACCAGTCAGGAACAGCTTAAAAGGTAAGTGTGAAGCAGCCCTAATGTGACTATAAATACTCCTTGCAAGCTTGGTTACAAATATTGTTATAGTTGGGATACTGAAAAAGATTTACCTTGAACTTACACATTATGATAAGTTGCAGTTTGGGTAAATAAGGTTGATGAAATAAACTATTATTTTATATAATTAAATTGATTCATATATTCTAAGTAGCAAAAAGTAAGCAGCTGAGTTAATACAACATACCAAGTGTGAAAACCCAACAACCACATTATGGAATTACAGTAATGTGTGAACTAGGTCTTGAAATAAATTCAATAAAACCCACCAATCATTCATATAGTTTAAAAAACTAATTGAATATATTTTAAAATATACCTTTTAAATTTCCCTTGGAACCTTCTCATTAAGCAAGCCAAGCAACTTAACTGCCATTGGTTTAAGGTAACAAACAATTTCATTTTTCTGCTCTAGGATGCTCTGTAAGTCTAGGATGTCTTCCATGTGATATTTCATAAATGAATCTGCATTTTAATACTTTTAAATGTGACACATAGACCTCCATAATAAACCACAATGACCAAAACTGGTGAAATATGTCCTAAAGGTGCTTTTCAAAAGACAACTGGACTTTTTTTTCTTGAAAATGTTTTGCTTCTCATCCAAGAAGCTTCTTCAGTTCATGAAGAGGGTTAAATATGTGTTATATGATGTTACAAATCCAGGCCTTTAATACTTGCACCATGACACAAATACTAAGTCATGTGGCTTGAGATATTACATAACAATGTTTTTTTTAATCATTCTCCCTCCTCAGAAATAACCAAATGTGTTATATAGTTGATTTAGTATATCTTTTTGTGCAATATCTTTTGTGGGAATAGTATTTAGCATGTATAGATTGTATTTCCTTTCTTTATGTGCCTTAATATAGTTAAACTATGTGGAGTCCTCCATGTAAAGAAGATTAGTGTAGTTACTCTAATTAAATATTCAAGTTCACAAATATTCATATTCAATGAATGTGTGCCTTTCCTATCCCTACAACATATTATCAGTTGTTATTGGCAAGGCATTATCATAGCAATAGCACTTAGACTTTGGGATGACCAGGGGCATGGCACAGCCAGAAAATAAGTACAAGTCCTTTTATTAGCTCCAAACTTTGTTCCCAACTTTACTCCATTTACTCTCTGGTCTAGAGAAAAACCCTTCTACAAACCTGTAAGCAGGCAAAATTCCCAACCATAAATCCAACAGGGCAAGATAAGGTAATTAATCCGGCAAGTCAAGCAAAATAAGGAATGCTAGAAGTGAAGTAGCACAGTAGTAAATCAAACCAGTTGGGAGGATGCCAGGAACTCAGATAAATACAAGATGAACTCAGTGATTGTTTCCGACAACTGCTCCTCCCATTTGCCTCCTTTTTAAACTCCATCTCCAGGTGTGAAGGGACTCAGGGCCCTCTCCTCCCTCATAAGCCCTCTTCTCCGTTCTTCCCTGCATGCCCTAGGATGAGGAAGGGGTGGGCCTTGGTCTTCATCAGAACTCCCTTTCCCTTATTCTACCTCTCCTCTGCTCTGCCCAGCCTGACTTTGCCCTTCCCTAGTTTCCTCCACAGTCAACGGAGCCACTCTCTGGCTCTCTGTCAGCTGTTCCTCTTCCATCTCAGAGTCAGAGTCTGACAGGGGCATGACAGACTTATATACCGCTTCATAGTGCTTTACAGGATGCTCTAAGTGGGTTTACAGAGTCAGCATCTTGTCCCCATCAATCTCGGTCCTCATTTTACTGACCTCGGAAAGATGGAAGGTAAGGCAACTTTGAGCTGGTCAGGATCAAAATGGCTACCTGCAGTCAGCCCAATTGGTGGAATCCGAATGGATCTATCTGGCTCACGCAAACCGGTTGCGCCAGGGCGGGAGGCTCCGCCAACCCACCGGGACATCATTATGTCCCATTTATGACCCCCTGCACTCCCGCACGTTCCCATTCCAGCAAAGGTAAGTGGATTTCACCACTAAGTCAGCCTGCAATATAGCATTCTAACCACTGCACCTTAAATGCACGGTGTAAGGGCATCTGGAAAATAAGTACATTGACTCAAAGAAAATTGGCATAAAGTGCCAATTCTAACAGCAACTGCTAGTTACTGCAGTTTGTATTAGGTTACTTTCCTCACAAGGCTGAAATGTATGTGGAAGGTGGATAAGCACTTGGGATCTCTGGGCAGATATGGAGTTTACTGTTCATCCTTGTCCTGAGCACCCTTGTTTTTTATTCCTGACCTATTGCTCAAAGTCCCAACCTCTTTAGGCCACTTTGAATGCAGATCCTGCTAGTAGTTGCTCCTGCTATCTGCCATTTCTGTCAGCTAATAATGCAGCTAGTTTACAATACAATGGTGCTTGCCCATTACAATCATGGGTCATAACCATAATAAATCAGGTCAATTTTATAACCTTGTTTTCAGAAAGATACTAAATAAATCACCATGATTGTTAGGTAGATATGTGATCATTAAGCAAACCCATTATTTGTTATGGGGCATTTTTGCCAAAAACATGAAGTCAACACCAGTTTTCAGCAAAAATGTTGTAAATCATGGTCATGTGACCGTGGGAATGCTACAAATGGACATAAAAAATTTCAGGCTGGTTGCCAAGTGCTCTAAATGGTAGGGCAGCCACTTCAGAACTGAGTCATACGAAAATTTTGGGAGGGGTTTTGTAACTTCAAATGGTCACTAAGTGTCCAGTTATAAGTCTAAACAGAATCACTCAATTTTCTGTCAGCACTCCTAACGGAGATAGGAGCTCTATTCTAGCTTGGTTTATTAAAGTTTATTGTCATTCTTTACACGTAGCAGTCAAACTTAAGACATTGTCGTAAAGGTCATATTTACATAATGTAAAGAGGAAACATACCTGATATTTTTTTAAAAAGGATGATGTTCAGACAACTTGCGTACATAACAAGTATAACTCTGGATAAATCTGTATTCTGGATGTTTTTACCCACTTTGGAAGCACCACATCTTAGAAATGTATTTAAACAAATAAAATAGTGAAGACACACTATTAATTAAAATATTCCGTTTTATTTCTCTGTGTTGTGATAAATCTATTTCTGGGACTGCATGCGGTGAATCTTACTTCTGAATAGTTAGTTACACAATAGGGATTTTGATTTCTCAAATGAGCAAGAAATTAATTGCTTAGGGCTTACGGATAATTAAATAGAAAATCCAATGATTAGATTGAGTAGACAAAATTATTTGTTTTCGTTCAGAAATAAGCAACCTTTAGGGAGTGAAGGAATATTTCCTAGCCTCCTAACCTTTTAGGGGGCCTTTGAAGGACCTTTGGAAATGTAGAAATGCCATGAGAAAGGGGGAACCAGCCCACTTTTAAAGGGGAGGATTAAGGATAGGAAAGGGAACAAGAGGGTTCCTTAGATAATATTGTGTAAGGTGACATGAATAAGACACAAGGGAAGAGGTTTCTATCCTTGCTATTAGAACAAAGGTTTCATGTTTCATTTTCTTTCTCCTTCAAAGCATTTTTCTAAGGAAGAAGGGAAAATGATGTCATGGTTAAAATTAATTTGGTGGCCTTAGCTTAGTTCCCAGGAAGCACATGCCCACATTGCACACAAAAATCCCACAATAATTGGCTCTCTCATCATTATTCTCTACAACAGATACCACATTTAATGGCCTCTGTCAAACAAACCATCCTTTCCTACATTAGAAAAGGAAACCATCTCTCCTTCTAGGTTAAAGCATCAACAGAAGAAATCTGATTGTATTGCCTTCACTCAAGCAATATCAATTTTATTATGAAGGCTTCCTCCCTTCCTTACATGCAGTCCTCCCAAATATATATTCAAAATCATTATAATATAACAAATATAGTCAAAAATAATATTTAACACCATATAGGCAACTATAACAGTTAACAAATATAGGCTCCTGGGTGGTTTCTGAGCTTGGTTGTTTTTATGCAGATGTTTCATTACCTATCTTCAGTACATAGTGGAAGATGTTACCTGGCTGGGCAATGGAAGTCTGCATTTAAAAAAAACAAGCTCAGAGACCACCAAGGGCTTCATAGTTCAACCCTAAGCTACATACATTCTCTTCTATTAGTACACTTAACTAATATTGTCTAAGTTAGCTAAATGTTATATTATATATTACATACCAGCAATATATAATACCATTCTCTCTGTCTATAAATAGCATGCAAGAGCTCTGATTTCTAGCAAACCCATTTAGCTAGCTTCAGATTAAGTAATTTGAGAAAGAAATTTTTACATACATTTTAAATAAAACATTGAAATTTTCAACCAGTCAGAAAGATGTGTGCATAAATTAGAAAAATATTAAAAACACATATGCTATTAAATGTATATTCAAAACCAAAAAGGTAGCAAACTTGGTTAAGGTAGATTCCTTAAAATAAAAGTATTTCATTTCAGAATATTATAATTTATTCTGCTTGGAAAGCAGGTTCTTTATAACTGGAATTTACCTGTGCTTTACCATGTCTACGTAACAAAAATTCAAATATCCTCTGGCTTCTGTACTCCATAAGAGGACCATCCAAGTGAACCTAAGAATTAAAATTTAATTATCTCCAGCAGTTTAGACTGTGATAATACAGAATGCAACTTTTATTTCAAAGAGAACTTGAAATCCACCACCACATGTATGTCATTTATTCATATGGAGGCAACAGGGAGTCTTCCCAAGGATAATTGTGGTATTGACTCTGGCTCATTATGGAAAAGATTCTATTACAGAGTTTGTATAGAATCAGTGCTAGGAACACTATGGAGCTTTAGCCAGGAAAATTAGGCTCTTTCTTTCAAAAGCATGCTATTTGCAAAATAATTTGCAAAGCTGAACTTTTTTTAAAAAAATATTGAATAGTAAATACAACTTACAGTGATTGTATACTGAAAAAAAGATACTTGGGGCTCAGCAATTAAAGACCCTGAGCTTGTCAACTGGGAAGCTGACAACCCACATTTGAGATCTGAGCGCCACGCAACTGGGGAAGTTCCCATCTCTCCCCCAGCTCCTGCCCACCTAGCAATTCAAAAGCATGCAAATGTGAGTAGGTTAATAGGGATCATTTCACTGGGAAGCTAAAAGAATCCCCTGTGTCTTTAGCATATAGCCATGCTGGCCACATGACCACGGAAAATGTCTTTGGATAATGCATTCTCCCTCAGCCAAGAAACAGAGATGAGCATATATGAAGTCTTTGGTTTACTAAAGTTAAACATTTCAATTCTTTATTCTACAAGTTAGATAGATAAAACTAATTTCCATTTTAGTTTTTAATTCCTTATAAAGTTGAATTGTTGGTTTCTGTTCAAGTGCTACATCTCTTAAAGACTAAAACTGTATCTACCTCAGGGGCTATTGCAGCATTCAGATCACTCTATTTAATTATAGTATGTTTAATTATAGCATATTTCATATAGCAGGAGTGAAATGCTCTCGGTTCTGACCAGATCAACCAATCCGGTAGTGATGGTGGTGTGTGGTTCGGAGAACCAGTAGAAAAAATCCCTGCCCCCACCCCTGCCCATGTCCAGCAGAGCCACGTGATCGTCAGAGCCTCTCTCTTTTTTTTTACTTTTAAAAGCATTTTTTACAACCTCTTTGGCATCCCAGCTGATCATGCTCCCTCACCCACCCACCCCATGTGCTTCTTTTGGCATGCACTGTGTGCACGCATCTCGCATTTGGTGCCAGCAAACTGGTAGTAAACCAGTTCAGATTTCACCACTGATATATAGCATACATACATACATACATACATACATACATACATACATACAATATCTCTACTGAAGTTAAGAAATATTTGCATTAACAAGAAGATGAGAAACTAGTTCTGCTCATCTTTACCCTGTTTCCCCCAAAATAAGACATCCCCTGATAATAAGGCCAGTCGGGCGCATGGCAATAAATAACACTTATTTCAGGGTTCAAAAAAATATAAGACAGGATCTTATTTTCGGGAAAACACTTTAGTGTAATCATTGGAATGGATCAAATTAAATGAAAGATACTGTCATTTAACTGAGAGAGTCTTCATAAACATTTTTAATGGCAACATTTTAGACTGATACAAACTAAAGCTTCCTGCTGGATGTCAAACTGTGTATTTTTTCTGTATAGGGTTTCAGTTCTTTTTGTGTTTTCTATGTACTTTAAGGGAAAATCCATTTGATTGGCTGTCTATTTAAAAGTCTCAGGTTAATCTTCTGCGTAAAGCTATCACACAAATTAACAGAATTTCCCCAAAGCCATCATGAGCAGCCAGATTCCACTGTACAGGAGCTCCATTTTAAATATGTCTCCTTACAAAATTTAGCAGCATTAAAATAACATTTCAAATTGTGAGAATGGTGTTAATCATTATCATAAGTTAAACACAGATGATTTGGTATAGAAATGCCAGAGTTGTTCTAATAAGGCAGTTCCCGGAATTAATGTATTATTCAAACACTTTTTTCATAAATGTTATTTTGATGTTTTGACATATGTTCCATGACAAAAGTAAATAGGATATATGTGCTTCTCTGAAGATGTGTAACATTTGACGTTCCTAACTAGTTGCTAACATCTCCTGTTGTGTTCGCAAAATAAAGAGGCAGGAGATAGGACTTCAGTAACAACAGCTCTTAAATTTATTGTGAGAACCCAGCAACTGGAATAGGAGAACAGTCCTCCTTATATAGCATTTGGGCTGAGGCACCAGCCAATTAGAAACGTGCTTTTTCCTACCCAAATTTCCCTCCAAGAATTCAAATGCATAACATCTCCTTCCCATAAACAGTGATTACGCAAATTGCCATCTTCAAAATTCTTCAATGGAAACAACTTAACTTCAAGATATGGTTATTGTTAAGTTTGGGCAATGACGAGGCAGGAGACCACACAAGTGACAACAGCTCTTTAGTTTATTGTGACCCAGCAAAAGACCAACAGCAAAAACCCCTCTTTAAATACTATTTTGGCTGAGGCATCAGCCAATCAGCAACGTGCTAGCTCCCGCCCAAACTTCCCTCCTAAAGTTCAAATACATAACACTCTTCCCTCCCAGAACGCATTGAGCCACTTTTTGCATGGAATTTGCATGTTATTTCTCCACGTAGTCACGCAGGTAGACAGGGCATCTCCTAACTCTTTCTGACCTGCGCAATTCATTCCATGGGAGTGAGTCGAGCTGGTCAGAGGGACTGTTTGTTCCTCCCAGCTCCTCCTCTGGGCCCTCCGGCCCTGGATTACTTGCAGAGTCGTCCCTGCAGTCTTCTGGAGGAGCCGGTTGGCGTCGCTGGACTTCTTCAAGTTCAGATAAGTCCTCCGCCACGGGTCTGAGTTAGCTGTTGGTTCAAATATTTGGTAGTCAGGGTCTGGTTGCACAGTTTCTGATTTATTTTGTACCCTTCTTCGTAATTGATCTATGTGGCGCCTCCATACTCAGCCATCCCCCATGTCCACTATATATAATTTTGGACCTGTTACTCCAGTGATTGTTCCTTTAAGCCATGCTGGGCCTTCACTATAGTTATGTGCCCACACTGAATCACCCGTTGCCATTTCCCTGGTTTTTTCCTGGATGTCTTGGTACCTGTCAGGGGAGTATGTTGGGTTTAATCTATCTAATGGACACCTGAGTTTCCTACCCATCAATAGTTCGGATGGGCTGCGCCCTGTGGCTACACAGGGGGTTCTGTGTTGTACCGCTAGAAAGGTATAGATTTTGGCTTGCCAATCACCGGGGGTTATTCTAGATAGCGCTTCCTTGGCACTGCGAACGAATCGTTCTGCAAGTCCGTTCATCGCCGGGTGGAAAGGCGCCAAGAGGACATGTCGGATGCCTTCTTCTGCTAAGTACCCCTCGAATTAGGTAGCCGTGAATTGCGGGCCGTTGTCGGACACTAGGGTATCTGGCAACCCGTGTGTTACAAAAAGGTGCCGCAATGTTGTAATTACGGCTTCGGCTGTTGTGGATTTCATAAGCAAGATTTCTAACCACTTTGAAAATGCGTCTACCACAATTAAAAAGGTTTGCCCATGGAATGGCCCGGCAAAGTCTATGTGGATCCTGGACCAAGGACCCTGGGGTTTCTCCCACTCCCTTATGGGGGCTGTCGGGGGTAGTGGCCTTGACTCTTGGCAGGCCTGGCATTTTCCTACCCTGTCGCTAATAATCCATTTGTGGCCACCACACATAACTCCTCGCAAGGCTTTTCATTCTCACAATCCCCAGGTGACCCACATGTAACAGTTCCAACACGTTTTCTCACAGTTTCTCCGGAATAACCACTCTATCCCCCCATAACAGACAACCCCCTTGAACCGACAGTTCCGAACGTTTTTTTGTAAAGTCTTTGAAACGATCCCCCGGTGCATCGGGCCATCCCCTCTGTACCCAACCGATTACAGTCCTTATAATAACGTCTCTGTATGATGCCCTAGTCACTTCCTTAGAAGTGACGGGGCCGGAGTCTAGAGAGTCAATTAGTAAGATGGGTGTCCCCGGGGTCGGTTCTTCGATCGTCTCTGGTAACGGGCATCTACTCAAAGCGTCCGCATGTCCTAGGTCCTTTCCTGGACGGTGGGACAATTTGTACGAGTAAGCCGCCAGGAAAATAGTCCAATGGGTCATTCTGGGTGATAGAGCAACCGGAGTTGGATGGTCCCCTGCCAGGAGTCCTAATAGTGGTCTGTGGTCTGTTACTATTTCGAAATGGCGCCCAAATAGGTATTCGTGGAATTTTTTGACTCCAGGGCCTCTCTGTCTAACTGGCTGTAGTTTCTTTCTGCTGCTGACATCGTGCGGGAAAAATATGCTATGGGGGCTTCCGATCCGTTCGGTAGCCTATGGCTGAGGACAGCCCCTACCCCGTAGGGTGACGCATCGCAGACTAGCACTAGTGGTAATGTCCCGTTGTATTGGATTAACAGGCTATCACTGGACAAAAGGTTCTTAACGCCCTCGAATGCCCTAGCCTCAACCTTGCCCCACGTCCAAACAGCCTTTTTTGCCAATAGCTTGTGCAGCGGCTCTGCTACTGTTGCTTTATTTCGCAAGAAAACCGCGTAGAAGTTCACAAGCCCTAAAAATGCCTGTAACTCAGCCTTATTTTTGGGAGCCGGAGCCTTTTTGATGGCTTGCACTTTGCTCTCAGTGGGGTGGATGCCTTCTCTGTCTATTTGGTAACCCAAGAATTCTACGGATTCAACTCCTATCTGGCATTTGTTGAGCTTGACCTTAAGTCCAGCAGACCTGAAAATGCCCAAGACCTTCCGTAGTTTGACCCCTAACTCATCTAGGTTCTCTGCTGAAACTAGTACGTCGTCAAAATATGGCACAACCCCCGGTATTCCCTGTAGCAGACGTTCCATTAGATTTTGGAACAACCCTGGGGCTACGCTGACTCCAAACTGGAGTCGAGTGCATTTGAAAGCACCTCGATGTGTTACAATCATCTGCGCCTCGGCTGTGTCATTGTCTACGGGTAATTGTTGGTAGGCTTGGGCCAAATCGAGTTTGGCGAAGACCTGCCCTTGTCCCAATGAGTGTAACAGATGTTGCACTATGGGAACGGGGTATGCGCTCTTTTGCAATGCTTTGTTAAGCGTTGCCTTGTAGTCAGCGCACATCCGGACTGATCCATCCGGTTTGACTGGGGTCACAATCGGTGTCTCCCATTTGGCATGGTCGACGGGGACTAGTATGCCCTGGTTTACTAGTTTGTCTAACTCCCGGTCAATCTTGGGCTTAAGGGCGAAGGGGACCCGCCTAGCCTTTAACCTAATGGGAGCCACCTGGGGATCTAAATTAAACGAAATAGGGGTCCCCACGTACTTGCCCAGGCAGTCCTGGAAGACGTCCTCGAAGTCTTTCAGCAGTTCATCTTTTAGGTTGACTCCGTTGCTGTGAACCCCGGTCACTTCCATCCCTAGGGCTCTGAACCAGTCCAGGCCTAGCAAGCTTGGAAGGTTTCCATCTACGATGGTGATCGGTAGAGTTTTCTTAAAATTCCCGTATCTCACTTTGACAGACGTGACTCCTCGAACAGGGATCCGGTTTCCCTGGTAGTCTTGCACTCTCAGCTTTTGGGTTTGCAGTTGGCGTTTCGCGACATCTGGCAGGTTGCTCGCGACGGTGTCCCAGGACATGATTGTGATCGACGAGCTGGTGTCCACCTCCACCTTACACGGCACTCCTTCGATGTGCGTTCGTGTGAATATCTTTTTTTCTATTCGCGTTGATGCGTGACCCACTTGTACAGTTGTTTGGTTCAATTTCGCGCCTCTTTTGGATGGGCCAATCCCTGGCCGTTTCGTCAGTCCAGCGCTCTGCTGATTGGCCGGTTTGAATTTTGGGCGGGACAGTTGTGGGGCTCGACAGGCTTGTGCGATGTGCCCTTTCTTTTCGCACCGCCGGCAAATTGCGTCCTTGAATCTGCAATTTTGTCATTGGTGTTGGCCTCCACAGCTTACGCACTCGTCCCAGTCGCCTCTCTCTGACCTCCCGGTATGGAAGACCTCTTCTTCTTCCTCGCCCCCGGATTCGGCCTCAACAACCTCGCTGTAGACCGGCGCTGCTTTCGTGCCGGTGTTCAGTGCGTTCGGTTTCTGTAGGGTCTCCGCCACTTTGGTGGACATCTCGTGTGCCCTTGCCTCGTCCAGGGCCAGGGCTAGGGTTAGGTTGCTTTTGGACAGCAACCGCCTCTGTAACCGAATGTCCCGGACCCCACAAATGAGTTGCTCCAGTAATGAGTCATCCAAGTCCCGGTACTCACAGTGGTTCACGGCTTTCCTCAACGCGGCCATGTACACGCTTATCGATTCGCCCTCTCGCTGAACTCTCTGTCTCAGCTCGAAACGCTGAACAAACTTCAACGGTACCGGAGCGTAGTGTGCCTTCAGTGTCGTTTGCAGCGTTTGCCATGGTACCGACTGCACCGGCATTGGTTCCGATAGCGATTCGGCGGTATCGAAGACCTCTGGTCTGCAGTGACTCAGGAAGTAAGCACGCTTCCGATTGTCCGAGACTCCCTGTAGTTCGTTCGCTTCGAGGAAACACTCGAAACGAGCCATGTACGACCCCCATTTCTCCTTGGAAGGGTCAAATGGCGTTGGCGGTGTATAGCTGGACATTGCTATGTAACCACTTCCGATACTGGCGAATCGATAAGCGTGGCTGGGTTTTGCGAATCCGTACTCCTTCAGCTCTTTTCCTGGTCTTGCTGCCTCAGAATCCCACCTTCGTCGCCAATGTTAAGTTTGGGCAATGACGAGGCAGGAGACCACACAAGTGACAACAGCTCTTTAGTTTATTGTGACCCAGCAAAAGACCAACAGCAAAAACCCCTCTTTAAATACTATTTTGGCTGAGGCATCAGCCAATCAGCAACGTGCTAGTTCCCGCCCAAACTTCCCTCCTAAAGTTCAAATACATAACACTTATGAATGTTCTGCATTGGAATCTATGAGCTCCGTGTGCCTATTAAGACTCTGTTACTGTAGACTACCAAAGACAGAATATTATTATAACATTTTTGCTGCAGCTGTGGAAACATACTGCCAGTTGAATTGGTTGGTTTAAGTTCTAATGCTGCAATAGCCCCTGCAGCAGCATAGGAGATAGCTGCAAACCTCTTGATTAATGAGGGTGAATAAAAACCTATTTTAAATTTTCCAATTTGTTCATAAAATTCTGTTCCAGTACATGGGAAAGGCAAAAGACTGAATTAGCAGATTTTCTGAACGGGAAACAGATTTGTCAGTTATTTCTCTTACTTTAGTCTAGAATATGCTGTGGGGAGTTTGGTGGGGGGAAGCTATCTTGCAATGATGGCTAACCTTTTTGCCATTGCGTGCCAGGAGGGGGGTGGGGGTTGCGCACATGTGTGCCCACACCCATAATTCTATGCGCACCACCCCTGCACATGTGCACGCAACCCCCTCCCAGCTCCTGGCACGCAATGGCCCGGTAGGCCTGTTTTTCTCTCTCACCTGGCTCCAGAGCCTCTCTATGAGTCTGGAGAGGATAAAAACGGCCTTCCCACTCCTCCGGAGGCTCTCCAAAGGCCAGAAATGACCTGTTTGCCAACTTCCAGTTGGAAAGGAAGTGACGTTTTTTGCTGTCTCCAGCCTCCAGAGATTCCTAGAAAGGCTCTGGAGCCAGATGAAAGAGAAAAACAGGCCTTCCCCACCCCACCCTCAGGCTCCCCAGAGGCAGGAAACAGCCTGTTTCCCTACATCTGGTGGGCCCACAAGGCCTGAAAATCAGCTGGCCAGCATGTGCATGTGTACCAGAGCTGAGCTCGCATGCCAACTGATATGGTTACACGTGCCACCTGTGGCACACATGCCATAGGTTTGTCACCACGGCTATATTGTATAGTATTCAGTTTGGATCCTTGATTTAACCTCTCCTTAAAGTCTTTAAACCATATGGATTCTTTCAATGTTATCTTCAGTCCTAAACTGAACATAATTTTGATATATGATCACAAATCAAAAGAGGTAAATTTTGTCCTCTGAAAGATTCATATTGTAATTCTATGTGGAAATATATAGACTAGGACGAATAACAATCTTCATAAAAGCCCCTAATACTGTAGGACTGACCTAATACCTGTTTCTTCCTGAATCAATTAATAACCAAAACCTAACCAGACAAACAAGGAACTTTGGAAAAATATTATATTCATATTAAATACTGTAATCTAACTTTCAGTTTAGTATATTTAGAACTGTAGCGTTAACCTATGGATCAGTGTAACTTGGCAAATTAGACTGGATGTTACCTTTGTTCAGATTAACGTGAAATAACTTTCTTATTTAGCTAGGCATTGTCTATACTGAAAGCAGGTCTTCAAGGTTTCATATAGGATCTTTTTTCATCCCTAGCTCTGAATCTGAGGCTTTCTACATTAAAACGTGCAAAGTATAACTGAGTAACAATAAATCCATGGTGTAACTGGGTTACAATGAATCTTTGACTTCTCCTTCATTAAAATGTAAAAGATAAAATTTGTGATTACTTGAATGTGCTTTTCTCTAAGCTTTCATGAATTGCTTAAGTTGAATCTTACATAAAATGGGGATTTTGGGCACTCACACATATTCTTTTTACTGCCTAAATTAAACAGTTTACGTTTTTGTAGAAAGGGCCAGATATACTAAGGTTGAATTATGTTACTTAATAGGGTCGGCTTTATTTTTTTCATTTTTTAAAAAACAGATGTAAAAATCCTATTATGTGAAAGCTCAAACTTAAGACTCCAACATTGAGAATAATGCAATAAATGTCATTCAGACCAAAAAGATTGTTCTCATTATTTTTCTTAATTCACATGCAACTTTGCTGATCAAGATGTGATATTTACAATTCCCAGAATTTCCAGTTAGCATACAGAATCTGGGAATTGACAACCTAAAGCAGAGGTATCAAACTCAATTTCATTGACGGCCACATCAGGGTTGACCTCGGGGGGACAGGTTGGATGTGGCCAGCTTGACATCACTCATGTTGGGGCACCTGTGGTGGTCTGAGCACTCTGCCAGCGAAAACGGACTCTCAAGCTCCATTTTCAGCTGGGACAGCCTCCTGCAACCCTCTGCCAGTGAAAATGGACCTCAGGAGCTGCACATGGCCCTCTCAAGCTCCATTTTTTGCTGTCAGAGGCACCACGGGCTAGTCCTTTGCTGTTTCCAGGGCAGCACCATGGGCCAGATCTAAGCACCCTGTAGGCCAGATCCCGGGCCTTGAGCTTGACACCCCTGAACTAAAGTATTTGGATAATGCTGTAATGGGATTGTCCCCAATCTTTCTGACAATTTATCATACGTTTCTCATAAGGAGATGCTCTATGAAGTTCATTTCTACTTCCCCAAATGAAAAGATGCTCTTCTGCAGTACATTGTTGTGGTCCACCAGCAGCCCGTGGAGCTAGCAGTGGAGTCAGACCGTGAGGAGGCTGGGAGGACCATGATCCAGTCCTGGACTCTGGGAAAGGCCCAGACAAGGGCTCTGCATCAGAGGCAGAGATGGGGCAATGTGCGGATTCCGGAGTCTCCAGAAGCGGACAGCAAAGAGGCAGCGGAACAGGAGGAGCCTGTTCCTAGTGCACAGATGCGAAGAGCTGCCAGAAGGCAAGAGCAGCTAAAGCAAAAAGGATGACTCGGGAGTAAGGCCAAGAGATGATTGGCTCCTCCCTTAAGGCTTAAAAGAGCAGCAATGGCTCTTGGGCTTTTTATAGGAAAGCAATGTTGCTACAGTGGTTTCTAGTTGGTGTCTCTTGTTTCTGAACTTCATGGTTTTGCCAAGAAAATCCTTTGGCAGGGTGCCAAAGAAGACAAAGGTTTGTGATAAGGCCAAGGACTTTTTCTGAAGGATTTGTTTTGGAATTACTTTGGATTAAGCTGAGAATGAAGTAATTCTCAGCTGTCTTAATAAACTACGTTTGTTTAGGACTGATTGTGTCTGGTAATAACTACTTGGGCCTAGGTCACAACATACATCTGCAGTTACATGCTCATTGCTATCCAAAAACTTTACTTTCTCACAGTAAAACCTAACATTCTAAACCTAATCATAGAGTGTAAATGAAGCATTGAGAACACAAGGCTGCCCCAATCCAGCCCTGTGGTTAACATTCTCACATTCAATAGCATTAGTCCTTAATTCAACAATCCATGCAGGATGCAGTGCAAGTATGACAAATAAACACACCTTTAGTGTGTACAGATACATATTTCTGTAGCAGGATTGTCTTTTATTAATATTTTTATTTATTTATTTTATTTATTTGATTTTTATACCGCCCTTCTCCCGAAGGACTCAGGGCGATGTACAGGCAGAATAAAACGAACAATACAAAATACAATTAAAACGGAATTTAAAAAACTTATTTAAATTAGCCTGAAAATTTAAAAATTTACCATACACTAAAAAACCCCATTTAAAATTAATAAAATTTAACATTTAAAATTCAATTTAAGCCAGCCCCGCGCGGATAAAAAGGTGTGTCTTCAGTTCGCGGCGGAAAGTCCGAAGGTCAGGTATTTGGCGTAAACCTGGGGGAAGCTCGTTCCAGAGTGTGGGAGCCCCCACAGAGAAGGCCCTTCCCCTGGGGACCGCCAGCCGACATTGTTTGGCGGACAGCACCCTGAGAAGTCCCTCTCTGTGAGAGCGTACAGGTCAGTGGGAGGCATGTGGTAACAGCAGGCGGTCCCGTAAGTACCCAGGCCCTAAGCCATGGAGCGCTTTAAAGGTCGTAACCAACACCTTAAAGTGCACTCGAAAGGCCACAGGTAGCCAGTGCAGTCTGCGCAGGAGCGGTGTTACATGGGAGCTACGCGTAGCTCCCTCTATCACCTGCGCAGCTGCATTCTGGACTAACTGAAGCCTCCGAGTGCACTTCAGGGGGAGCCCCATGTAGAGAGCATTACAATAATCCAAGCGAGAGGTAACGAGTGCATGAGTGACTGTGCACAAGGCATCCCGATCAAGGAAGGGGCGCAACTGCCGAACCAGGCGGACCTGGTGGAAGGCCCTCCTGGAGACGGCTGTCAAATGATCTTCAAACGACAGCCGATCATCCAGGAGGACACCCAAGTTGCGCACCCTGTCCTTTGGGGCCAATAACTCGCCTCCAACAGTCAACCGCGGCTGCAGTTGACTGAATCGGGATGCCGGCATCCACAGCCACTCCGTCTTGGAGGGATTAAGCTTGAGCCTGTTTCTCCCCATCCAGATGTATTGTATGTTTTTTACAAAGCAAGCAGACTATTTATGCTGTTTCTTATACTACTGCCCAACAGGACAAGAAATCAGCTGGATGATTTTATTTATATAAGTTTTTTGTTGTTACTATTATACTATTACCTTTGCTTTGCTTTTGTTAACATTTGGGGAACTTGCCATTTTATCTTTGATCGAGAAAAGAAACTTGGAGTAAGCTTTAAAAATTTTTATTTTATGCATTGCTCGTGACATTGCGACAGCAGAAATAATAAATGGAATTGCAACATCGGAAATAGGCCATTGGAGGCTTAGAAATAATGACTTGTGTATAAAGGAAAAAAACAGGATACTTGTGTTATTCAATTACCGGAAGAAAGCAACAATAACAATGAAAATACTGTGACACCTAAAAATGGAAAAACAATAATAAAGAAAATTCAGAGCACAAAATACTCTAAGGACTCCAGAACTCAGGCATTTGTAGATTGGGAGAGCAAAAATTAGAATGCAGAGAAAACTATAACTTTCCATCAATTTCAAAGGTGTATTTTCCTCCCACTGCGCCATGGAAAAAAATTATTTGGACTGGCTCAAGTTTATTGGTGATTGTTAAGAGCCAGTCTTTCCCTTCAGCCTAATCTAAAAGATGACAAGTGAAATTTACAAATATAGAAAGTGTGGCTCTTCCGCACCACCCGACAATTACCTGATGCAGTTCACTTAATCTGTTTCTGATTAAAACCAATCTTCTTCCTGGAGTTTCTTCCTATTACAAAATAAAAGTAGAAAACAGAAAACTCAGAGTTGGCTTGGGTTTTAATGTGATGACCTGAGTAAATCACTATTCATCAAGGAACCATAAGGAAGGTACAGGGCAGCCCCTTGGAGAGAGCTCTACTTCCTTGTGTCACCTAATTTGCGGAGAGCAGACAAAGATTTTAAGGTACATACAGGTTCATATGGAAGAAGGTAATCTTTTGAATAACTTAGCCAGGGCATCATGAACTATAAAGGTCAACATTAGCATTTTATATTGAATCTGGGGGAAGGAAGGGAACAGGACCTGAAAACAAATCAGGTGAATAAAACGTGACTTTCCAGACTTATTTGTAGCACGTTGCTTCATATTCCTATTCCTTGTGAAAAAAAATCCTAGTTCTTATTTATTAATGGAATATGCTCACATGGGGGTATTTATACTTTAGCCTATAAATAGTAGCGCAAACAAGCAGCACTTTGACACTAATCTCAAAGCTAGTGTGAAATGTACCTTTTAAACTGCTCTTGTTCTCTAAAAATTATTCACTGTGAGCATGTGGTTCTATTTTTGTTTGCTTTTTTTCCTATTGAAAAACACCCATAGAAATGTGCAGCATGTAAAGTATATTACTGTAACAGAGGAGTAAATAAAATGTTTACTTCTTTCTTTTGGTTTTGTAAAAATGTAAGAAAGGTGGACACCACATTTGGTCTACAGATAATGGTGTTTATGTGTTTGTACATATGTTAGGGATGTGTGCGTGTGTGTGTGTGTGTGTTTGTGTGTGTGTGTGTTTGTATATAGTGCCGCATAACAGGGTGAGCTCCCATTACTTGTCCCAGCTTCTGCCAACCTAGCAGTTCAAAAGCACATAAAAAATGCAAGTAGAAAAATAGGGACCCCTTTGGTGGGAAGATAACATTGGCATTTAGTCATGCCGGTCACATGACCACAGAGACGTCTTTGGACAGCGCTGGCTGGCTCTTTGGCTTTAAAACAGAGATGGGCACTGCCCCCTAGAATCGGGAACGACTAGTACATATGTGCAAGGGAAACCTTTACCTTTATATGTGTTAGATGATAGAGAGATACAGAGACAGACAGACAGGCAGATAGACAGACTTGATTTTTCTCCTTACATTCAGTTTTCTGTGAAGTTAATACAATTTAATATTTATATTAGCATTTTATTTTTTAAAAAAATTATATTTTATTCCTTGCCTTTCATTATCTGCCATGCATTTTAGCCCTTAATTGTCACCAGTATCAACTGCATCTTCCACTGCTTTTGGGATGTTATTTCTAACAACATCTACAATCCTCAAAAAAAGAGAAACAAATCTTCAAAGCACCAGAATCCTACAGACGTGAAATTAAAATAAAAATATGTACTTTTTTAATATAATGAGAATCTTTGTTTAAACTAAAAGCCTGGATCATTGTAGTTTTTCCCCCCTTTTTTTAATTGATATTTTTAATGAGCAGTTAACCTTATGGGTGCTATTGGTGCTACATTCAGAAGGAAATATTTTTTTTAAAGAAGCCAAGTTGCCAATTAGTGATGGCCTTGGGCAAAGTGGCTGAAGTCAGCTGGGATTCAGAAATCAACCACCAATTATGTCGGTTGTTGCTCCAGGTGCACAGCATAGGCACAGTAGTCAGGAATCAGAAGAAAGGGATAAAGTCCAGGCAATCACAACACAGCCAATAGGAGCCACCAGATTGCTGATACAAAAGACATCATGGCAAGCGATCCCCCACCATTTACATAATATGTCCCATGTTATCTGCCTGAAGCAACTCAACTATAATGAGAAAAGACGACTTGGGTAGCAGATCACCTAAGTCACCCCTGCCTCATCCTTTGACCTTATGGTACAGGCAGGGGCAAGTGCTAACAGAAAGCCTCATACTGGGGCTTGAACGTGGTGTGGATGTGTCCTGGTACTGTAATCCTAGTTTAATAAGTACAGAAAAAGTTGCGCTGTTATTACACTTAAGGAATAAGATCCCCGTAGGCTTTCTTCTGAGTGAACCCTGCTGAAGAGATTGTGCTCCACATCTTTCATGTTTGTTGGGAAAACAGTATCTGAAAATAATTGCAAGTACTTAGATTTAATAGAGGAAAGCTACTATCCACTCAATTTAGAACTTTCCTTTATTGTTTAATTTGGGTTTATTAGCCAATTTTGGGCCATGATAAAATAAGATTTGCATTTTTATCCGTGCTGCTTAAATGAAATAATTAAATGAAAAATCATTCCGATTGTTGTTTCATAGTATGACCATATACCATGAGCTACTTTAAGAGTTTTATTGATCTGGGGAAAGTACACTCTATTACTGGCATAAATATAGAAGATTTTTTTTAATTAAAAAAGCCACTATTGGCTATTATTTAGTAATTGGCTTAATGTACAGAATGAATAACCTTAGTTTCTTAGCTCCAATTAAGGACTATAACACGTGCATGCACACACAATCACAGCATCTGGTGAATGTTTGACCATGGACAAAGTAGAGTCGAGCTGGGAATTTATACCCTTTGTTCTTTGACAAAAATTAGAGCATATAATTATTGGACAATAAGTTCTATGGAAACTGATACTGTCTCAAAATTGTATCTGATAAAACAAATAAAACCTCAACTATAGTTCTCTTGGACTGTACAATTTACAAATTACATTGTGGCCTTACTGCTTAATATCCAACTCTCTCTAGACAGAGTCTTCGATGTGCAAAAGTTCAAAAAGATATAATTATTCTCAGTAGGCCATAGATGAACCACTACAAATACATCTTTCTTTCTTTTTCTGAAAAGTGTAGGGCAAAGGGAAAAAAGAAAGAAAAGGCATTGACTTTCAGATTCCTTTGATGCAGCAAGATATACAAACACACCTTTCAAATTGGAAAATATTTAAATATAGAAATGTCCAAGCATCTCAAGAGGGTATTTACTCAAGTGAGATTTAAGAAGCTAGATACAATGGTTAAATATGGAAGGCTAAACAAAGTTCCTTACCATCAATGTACGTGTATTTGTGATGCTCCAGAGAGGACATAGCACATATATTATTTGAATGTTAGTTGTAAAGACAGAGATCAATATCTTGGGCCATACCTTAGATGAATGGCCCATTGGAGTCTTAACTTTAACACAACATTTTACATGTGGTCAGAAGTCAAATATTATATATTATACCAACTTTTAGCTCAGTGATAAAGTACAAGTGAGAACTGCATGTATGAATTTGATTAGAATAAATTGTAGGGAATGTACAGAAATATGAAATGTATTTTCTTTTAGTTCTGCCTTTGTTATGTGTGGTCTTATTGTTGTCTTGTGTGCAGTATTCTGCTATGGTGGGGTGTCAAACTTCAGATTTCATTGAGGGCCACATCAGGGTTATGTTTGACTTCAGGGGCCAAATGGGTGTGGCCAGAATGGGCATGGCAAGGTTGGTTGTGGCTAGCTCGACATCCTGCAGCCTCTGTCAATGAAAACAGAACCCAGGAGGCTACACATGGCCCTCCTGGGCTCTACTTTTGGCTGCAATGGCCTCCTGCAGCCTTCTGCCCTCTACCAGTGAAAATGGAGCCTGCTGGGCTGCCCTGGAAACAGTGATGGACCAGCCCGCAGTGCCTCTCCCAGTGAAAATGGAGCTTGGAAGCGCTGCGCACAGATCTCCTAAGCGCCATTTTTGCTGGCAGAGTCATGTGGGTTGGTCCTTCGCTGTTTCCAGGGTGGCCCTGTGGACCAGATCTAATCACCCCACTGAGTTTCACACCCGTGTGCAATGGCTTCAAGGCTTATCAATAAACTTTTATTAGTGTGGTTGGTAACACAATCAGCCAGAACATTATCAAGTCCTTTCAAAGGGTCTGGGATAAGCAAATGTTGTTGTTTGATAATGTTAAAGATATCATCGCAGGATGTAAACTGTTCCAAATAAAGCTGCCTTTTTAAAGATAATTATTACTAAAACACCAAAATTTGAAATCAGAGCTGCCAGGTATTTAGCTGGTATTGGTCTTCATATGCATTGAATTTTTCCCAAGAATGTATCAATTAGAGCAGATCAAACAATGTGGACTTTTATCATTGGCAGATGGAAATTTTATCAATGAGCATATTTTCTAAGTGTCATCCAAGATTTTTTGGTATGGCACCCAGGGTACCAATAACCACTGGGACCACTACTACAGCTGGTTTATGCTATAATCTTTCAATTTTAATTTTCAGATCTTGATAGCTCTCAAATTCTTAGTCTTCTATTCCACTATGTCTTGGCATTGCCACATCAATTATTCACACTTTTTATTCTTCTCTTTAACCACAGTTAAATCTGGTATGTTACAAGTCAAGACTATCAATTTGTATTTGGAAATCCTACAATATGTTAACTGGCACATTCCCAACTATTTTTTCAATTTTATGTTTCCATCCATTTTTCATTACTGGCAATGATAATTTTTAAGGATGATCCAGTGAATCATTTTGGCGACTGCAATCTTGTACATTCTCTTGCATGAGCTGAGTGATCTACTATTTCTTTTGTATTTTTGCATAATCTGTACTTTGAATCATTTGATGATTTTTTTTCCAGTTCTGGCCCTGATTGCATTAGTTTGAATAGATTACTCTTAAGTTGCCAAAACCAAATCTTTGGTTTCCTTTTTTAATGTTCCAGCTGTAAGCCATTGCTAGGTTTTATCTTTATCCACTTTCTTCTCTATTGTTTGTAGAAATTGACCATGTAATGTTTTTGCTTGCTAGTATTCTGTTCTTGTTTTTATTGCATTATTTCAATATTTATGTTTTGTTTCCTGCGCATTCAGTAAGTTCCAATTTTAATTATTTTATTATTAATATGGTTGGTTGCACAGTCAGATGTTTAGACTGGATCTGGTATTTTTATTCATTTATCGGGTCCTTTTACTATTATATTTTTCTTAATTAACAGTTATAAAATATTTCCTTTTGATACTGAAATATTTGTTACATGTCTTTGCTGGCTCCTTCCTTCCTTCCTTCCTTCCTTCTCATATTTAATTAAATTAATTATAGTTAGTAAAAAAAAAAAACCAGCCATGCATTTGCATTTCAGTTTCAAGCTGAGATAAATGGGGAGAGCTGAGGTAAGACATGGTGAACTACCTTATAAAAACCTCACAAAGAAAATTAATCACATATGCTGTGGACTTCAGGCTACATTATCAATATCTGTGGTATTAACAGAGAAATATTATGTTTATTTATATCAATAAAAAAATATATAAACCAAATTTAAATCTTATTTCCCCTTACAAGTTTAACAACTTTTTTGGCAGTGGTAGAACAGGGCCAACTATTGAATTGGCAAAGTTCCTGTTCACAGATTTGACATACTACATTCCTAACTGCAATAAATTTGCATACTTGGGACACTTGCCAAAGGAATATTAAAAAAGAATGGGTTTTTAGAAAAAGGAAAATTTCTTCAGTTGTGGAATTCAGCTCACGAAAGAAAAAGACACTATATCTATGTAATAAAAATAAAACATGTTTATATAGATATTCAAGAAAAGTAGACATCATATGGGCAAAACTATGGGTATACAGAATGGCACCAAGAAGTTCAGTCTTCTCACTGATTATATTTTTTTTCCTTTTTCAGAAAACTATTATACATATACAAATAATAATGAATAGAATTTGATTACAGGTATTTTTTCTTACATAGGCTGATTGTTGGGCAACTTTCATATGCAAATTAGCACCGAATTATTTATTATTTATTTATTATTTATTATTTTTTAAAATTAGTTTTTTTAAACATATTAAAAATAATAAAGTAGAATTCAATGTATTTAGCATGCACACACACACACACACACACACACACACACAGAGTCAATAGAACACACACACACACACACACACACACACACACACACAGAGTCAATAGAACAAAAAGCAGAAAAGAGATATTCTATGAGGCTCCTTGTCAATTAATGAAGTAAATCTTTTAAAGACAGCTGGCTACAGCCTGATTTAAGATCCAGCCCTGATCCATGATCCTTTATTGAAATAAACTATCTGATTTCCAGCTCTTGTGTGACATTCATTTGAACTCTGGTTGAGGAATATTGACCTCTGAACTGCCTGACAACTTTGGCTTTACTTTCAGAATCTTGAACTGGATTTTGACTATTCTTCTGCACACCCCTAATAAAAGCAACCATTCAGTCCAGCTCTTTTCAGAGACTGTTTTGGTTTGCATTCCTTGTCTGCTGTCGTCTCTATGACATTGAGTAAACTGCTAATCACCATGACACCATGACAGCTATGTATGTGCATTTGAAACCAAAAATAGGACAATGGCTTGGTGGATCAAATAATTCTAAAATTTAGATGTTAAAATACTGCACCATTGGGCAAAAATGGCCAAATGAAATTATTAAGCAAAGGAACTATGGCCTTGCTTAAGAGGGCTCAATACTCTAAACAAATTCAAAGTTTCAAACTAGCTAACTAGCATTTGTAGAGCAGAAGCCATGAGGGTCTAGAAAAAGATTGTAAAATGCCAAAACTTATCAACAATGATCAGAATCATGCAAATCATCTTATTCCCTATGACACTCCATGGAAGCAAAAGTTAGAAGCAGGATAGTAAGAGTATTGGCAGCTTTGAACTTTGGTGTTGGAAAAGACCTGGGAATATCATAGACAGGCAAGAAAACAAACTGATGGATCATCAAATAAATCAACCCAGAAGTCCTACTCAAGACACAAATGGCTAGGCTCAAATTATTCTATTTCAGCACATTACGCAAAGATCTGGCTCTCTGGAAAAGCATGTGGTGCTGGAAAGAGATTGTGAGCCCAATGGGATGGAGTCAGTTGTAGGAGGTTTGGCTGTTGCTGGTATGTCTGAGATTGGGGTTGTGGAAATAGGTGGCTGTAATTTCCTTTCAAACCTGCAGTAAAATACATTCAGGTCATCTGCCAGTTGTTGATTTCCTTCAATTTGGGAAGAAGGTTTGCCATAACCAGTGATATTTTTAAGAGTTTTCCATGTTTGTTGGTTTATTTGTTGAGAACTGATTCTTTAGCTTTTCAGAGTAACTTCTTTTTGCTGCTCTGATCTCCCTTGTTAATACATTTCTGGTTGATTGTACAGCATTTTATCACCTTTTCTGTAGGCTTCCTCTTTGGAATGACATAGCTGCTTAAGTTTAGCTGTGAACCAAGGTTTGTTGTTACTGTATATTCACAAATTCCTGGTTGGTACACATAAGTCTTCACAGAAGCTGACTTATGATGTTACAGTATCTGTGAGTTCATCTAAGTCTGCAGAGGTACTTTCAAAAACATTCCAATCAGTGCAGTCAAAGCAGGCCTCCTCAGTCCAGGTCCTCACTGATTTAATTGTTGGTTTTGTGGTTAAGTCTTTGCCTGTAAGCAGGTACAAGGTGGATCATGCAATGATCAGAGTGTCCCACAACTGCTTGTGGTAAAGACCAATAAGCATATTTTAGTGTTATGTAGCAATGGTCTAAAGCAGGGGTGTCCAAACTACGGCCCGCGGGCCAACTGCGGCCCGCGGGTCAGTTTTTATTGGCTCGCAGCAAATTCTCGGTGGACAGTGGGGTGCGGCCCCCGTCCTGGCCCCAAGGAAGCCGCCGCCGCCGCCGGTTGCAGATGCGGAGTGGCTCCGCTGAGGCGATCCCCGCCCACCCGGGGCTGCGGGCCGGCCATTCCGCCACTGGGCTGTAGGGGGCGCCCAGGACGCCCATGGCTCCAGCCCGGCCCACCAGACAGAGGAAGAGGCGGGCGGGCGGCGACGCCCATCGTCCCCACGCGGGGCTGCAGCCCCGGAAGCCAGGCGGGCGGGGCGCTCTGCTTCCCAGCCCCGCGCGGGATCCTCTCCGGGCGCGGCGCTCTGCACGCGCTCAGGGGGCGCTTACTTGTCGCGGATGATGGTCTGCAGCTCCCGGATCTGGTCGTTCATGGGCAGGAGTTTGAGCTGGGCCGCCGCCGATCCCGGCCAGTCGTGACGCGTCGCCGTCGCCGACGTGGCCGTGGCCTCCTCGGCGCCCCCGTCGCCCGCACAGCAGCCGTTCCCGCCAGCGCAGCAGCATCGGCTGCCGTCGGCGCTGCTGCTGCTGCTGTCCGGGCTCAGGCTGCCACCGCTGCCCGGGCCGGGGTCGGCGAAGCGCAGCTGCCGAGGCCCGCCCTCGCCGCTCGCCGGCATCCCGGCCTCTGCCCCCGCCGGGCCCACCACGCGCCGGTCGCGGCAAGGCATCGCCTCCATGCGCCGCCGAAGCAGCCGCCGCGGCGCCCCGCCACACGCTCCGCTTTACCTCAGCCGCGGGCCCGTGTGCCGCCCGTGACGCGCCGAGCTCGCCCGCTCCCATTGGCCGCCGCGCTGCCACTCCGCGCCGCGCCGCCACTCGGCGTTCGGAGGAGGGGCGGTGCCGCCCGTGACGCGCCGAGCTCGCCCGCTCCCATTGGCCGCCGCCGATCCCGGCCAGTCGTGACGCTGCCGCCGCCGCCGGTTGCAGATGCGGAGTGGCTCGCTGAGGCGATCCCGCCCACCGGGGCTGCGGGCGGCCATTCCGCCACTGGGCTGTAGGCGCCCAGGGCGCCCATGGCTCCAGCCCGCCCACCAGACAGAGGAAGAGGCGGGCGGGCGGCGACGCCCATCGCCCCACGCTGGGCTGCAGCCCCGAAGCCAGGCGGGCGGCGACGCCCATCGCCCCACGCTGGGCTGCAGCCCGGAAGCCAGGCGGGCGGCGACGCCCATCGCCCCACGCTGGGCTGCAGCCCCGAAGCCAGGCGGGCGGCGCTCTGCACGCTCAGGGGCGCTTACTTGTCGCGGATGATGGTCTGCAGCCCCGGATCTGGTCGCTCATGGGCAGGAGTTTGAGCTGGGCCGCCGATCCCGCCAGTCGTGACGCGCCGAGCTCGCCCGCCCCATTGGCCGCCGCGCCGCCACTCGGCGTTCGGAGGAGGGGCGGTGCCCGCCCACTCGCCCCTAGTTAGCCCGTCCCTTTCTGGCCTGATTGTACAGCATTTTATCACCTTTTCTGTAGGCTTCCTCTTTGGAATGACATAGCTGCTTAAGTTTAGCTGTGAACCAAGGTTTGTTGTTACTGTATATTCACAAATTCCTGGTTGGTACACATAAGTCTTCACAGAAGCTGACTTATGATGTTACAGTATCTGTGAGTTCATCTAAGTCTGCAGAGGTACTTTCAAAAACATTCCAATCAGTGCAGTCAAAGCAGGCCTCCTCAGTCCAGGTCCTCACTGATTTAATTGTTGGTTTTGTGGTTAAGTCTTTGCCTGTAAGCAGGTACAAGGTGGATCATGCAATGATCAGAATCATGCAATGATCAGAGTGTCCCACAACTGCTTGTGGTAAAGACCAATAAGCATATTTTAGTGTTATGTAGCAATGGTCTAAAGCAGGGGTGTCCAAACTACGGCCCGCGGGCCAACTGCGGCCCGCGGGTCAGTTTTTATTGGCTCGCAGCAAATTCTCGGTGGACAGTGGGGTGCGGCCCCCGTCCTGGCCCCCAAGGAAGCCGCCGCTCGCCCGGTTGCAGATGCGGAGTGGCTCCTGAGGCGATCCCCGCCCACCCGGGCTGCGGGCCGCCATTCCGCCACTGGGCTGTAGGGCGCCCAGGACGCCCATGGCTCCAGCCCGCCCACCAGACAGAGGAAGAGGCGGGCGGGCGGCGACGCCCATCGCCCCACGCTGGGCTGCAGCCCCGAAGCCAGGCGGGCGGGCGGCGCTCTGCTTCCCAGCCCGCACGGGATCCTCTCCGGCGCGGCGCTCTGCACGCTCAGGGGCGCTTACTTGTCACGGATGATGGTCTGCAGCTCCCGGATCTGGTCGCTCATGGGCAGGAGTTTGAGCTGGCCGCCGCCGATCCCGCCAGTCGTGACGCTGCCGCCGCCGCCGACGTGGCCGTGGCCTCCTCGGCGCCTGCCGCCCGCACAGCAGCCGTTCCGCCAGCGCAGCAGCATCGCTGCCGCCGCGCTGCTGCTGCTGCTGTCCGGCTCAGGCTGTCACCGCTGCCCGGCCGGGTCGGCGGCGCAGCTGCCGAGGCCCGCCGCCGCCGGCATCCCGCCTCTGCCCCCGCTGGCCCACCACGCGCCGGTCGCGGCAAGGCATCGCCCATGCGCCGCTGAAGCAGCGCCGCGGGCGCCCGCCACACGCCTCCGCTTTACCTCAGCCGCGGGCCCGTGTGCCGGCCCGTGACGCGCCGAGCTCGCCCGCCCCATTGGCCGCCGCTGCCACTCCGCGCGCCGCCACTCGGCGTTCGGAGGAGGGGCCGGTGCCCGCCCACTCTCGCCCCCTAGTTAGCCCCGTCCCTTTCTGGCCTGGGTGGGGGCCACGTGGCACACCTGAGTGGCTGCGAGGAAGCGGTGCGGGCCTCGCCTGGGCCTCCCCGGGGTCCCTCCATTGGCTGCTGTGTCTCCCTCAGTGGGAAGAGAGTTCGCGACGGACGGCAGAAAATCCCCAGTAAATACATGCTGGTTGCCAAAAGCTTGACTTTTGATGTAACTGGGGATGCTGCGAAGGTCATAAATGCAAAGACTGGTGGTAAGTCACTTTTTTCAGTGCTGTTGTATTGGTCGCTAAATGAGTGGTTGCAAGCCGAGGATTACTGGTAGCCGCTGTCAGTATTTAGGTCTCTATGTATTTAGGTTTCTATGCCCATAGCCACATCCACTCAGTCACATGAGGAGTTAGCCACGCCCACCAGTCACATGACCACCAAGCCACACCCCAAAATAAGCCACGCCCACAGAACTGGTACAAAAATTTTTACACCCCCCCCCCGGTGGCCCGGGCCTTTGCTTATTTTTCTGTATTTGGCCCTCACTCAAAAAACTTTGGACACCCCTGGTCTAAAGTATTCTTGCCTCTAGTGGGACAATTGACATGCTGGCAGTATTTTAGTAGCTCTTTCCTTAAGTTTGCTTTGTTTAGTGTTGTGTAGCAATGGTCTAAAGTATTCTTGCCTCTAGTGGGACAATTGACATGCTGAAAGTATTTTAGTAGTTCTTTCCTTAAGTTTGCTTTGTTTAGTGTTGTGTAGCAATGGTCTAAAGTTTTCTTGCCTCTAGTGGGACAATTGACATGCTGAAAGTATTTTAGTAGTTCTTTCCTTAAGTATGCTTTGTTTAGATCTCCCAAAATAATGGCCAGTGAATCAGGGTGTTTGGCTTCAGCCTCCATAATCTGGTCAGCTAGAGTTTACACAGGATTGTGGAGGGATATAAAAGCAATTAGTAGAAATGAGGAGAACTCGCGTGGACAGTAAAATGGTTTACAGTTGATAAGTAAAGACTCTAAGTTTTCATAACAGAATTTATATATTATAAATTATTTTATATATAATATTATATATTATAGTTATATCCTGAGACCAGCTGTTGTTGATATATAAGCATAAGCCTCCTTCCTTCTTTTTACCTGATGATTCTGCAATTCTGTTTGCTCTATGTATCTGAAACCCTGGAATTTGATTGCTCCCGGTGCATTTAATAGTTCCCCCCTTCTGTCACACTAAAAATCATTATTTGGTAATGACCTTAGGGAGAATCTTTGTTGCATAACTAGAGATTTGGGTAGCATGGTGCTAGAGCCTCACACACCTTGAATCCATTGATCTTGTTACTCATTTATGAAAATATGATTGCTGCTTGAATATGGCAAACAAAATTTGTATTTGCTGTAATATATTGGATATAATGCAGTGCTGACAACAGCCCAATATCCTATATGCTTGTACTATGTATTTCTCCTTAAGTTAACTTTCCATCAAGTATTTTAAATATTACTCTATAAGTTTTTTTTTATTCTGATCCAATCAAAGTTGGAGATGTCAGGATAGTTCCCTAAAGTGATTATCCCACTCACTTAGAGCCACCCACAAAAACGTTCTGAGTGCCAGCCCTGCAAACATTCAATAACAGCTGTGTGTAGGCTTCTGCATCTGCCCTACTTCACCAACTCCCACTAGTCAAGCATATGTAGGAATACATGGTTCACTTTTAGAAGCTAGGACTGCATGTGTTCATGACCTCCATTTTAAAGAGTAAAGTAAACATGCATTGAGGTACAGAAGAATAAACTAACGTACCTTAGTTTCTAGCTTCTAGCAAATTTCAGGTTTGCTTCCATTGAGATAATGCATTCATCACTTGCTGAGACTCACCATGTCTACTTGTGAGATAAAATTTAACAGCTGCTCACAAATGCAGGGCAAGATGGCATACTGTGACAATCTTGACAAAAAATAGCACCAATTATAACAAATAAAAATTGTATCATGAATTCAAGGCTTTGGGCAAGCAGCATTAATCTCTTAACATTCCTAAAGAGTTGAGTTGCATCGTGCCTCATGCTTCATTGTGGTATAAAGATCATTATGAATGTAATAAATATTTAAAGGTAAATAAGTCCCTACAGATTATACTCCACTAGTTGTTGCTGACTATAGGAGGCCCATTTCAAGGGTTGTTGAGCCAGCATTATCTGAAGACGTTTCCACAGTCATGTGATTAGCATGTTGTCACAGAGTGCTGTTTCTTTCCCACCAAAGTGTTACCATGCTTTCAAACTGCTAGGTTGTCAGGAGCTGGGGTGAGTAACAGAAACTCATCCTGTTGCGCGACACTTAGGTCTTTTCAGCCAACAAGCCCAGCATCTTAACCAGTGGTGGTTGCTACTGGTTTGCCCCAGATCAGGCGAACTAGTAGCGGCGGCGGCGGGAGGCTCCCCCCACCTGCCCGTATATTTCTCTGCATGTGCAGAAGCATTGCCCGCACGCGCACCCATGAGTGAACTGGTAGCATCGGGTTTTGAAACCCACTACTGATCTTAACTACTGAGTTCTCATAAATACTGCAAAAACTTAAGCACTTGTCTACCAGCAATCAGTGCCCAGATGAGAGTAAATTAGGGGCCTCTGTGGCTCAGATTGGTAAAACAGTCTGTCATTAACACAGCTGCTTGCAATTGCTGCAGTTTTAGTCCCACCAGGCCCAAGGTTGACTCAGCCTTCCATCCTTTATAAGGTAGGTAAAATGAGGACCCAGATTGTTGGGGGCAATAAGTTGACTTTGTATATAAATATACAAATAGGATGAAGACTATTGCTAACATAGTGTAAGCCGCCCTGAGTCTTCAGAGAAGGGCAGGATATAAATGCAAATTAAAAAAAAAAAAGATTAACTCCAAGATTAATATCAGACCAACAATCAAGTAAACAAAAGCCCAATCAAGAAACCACCAAACAAGCTAACAGTAGACAGTCCAACTGAAAAATCCGTAAGACCATCCCCAGCAACACTGACAGAGCAAGCCACTAGAACATAAACTGAGACCAAACCCCAGTCCTTACTAGCACTGATGATTGTTACCTAGTTTGGGTAATGAAATGTCTGCAAGAAAACAATCAAACTCAGAGAGCATCAAAGACCTCTCTTTTCAACCCTGAGTTACAACTATTCTCCTTTATTGATACTGTCTATGTCTCAGCTCCCAAGAGATATATTTCATTCATAGTTCTTTAGCAGCTTAGGACATTTATTACGTTGCACTAGAGTTAACAGTTGAGCTCTTAATATCTAATCTGAATATCTCTATTCAAGCTTTTAAAATAACCATAGTAGGTCCTTGTTGGTCTTCTCTTAACTCATTCTGAAAGCAAAATTTTACCCTCCCATTACACAGTGTTAAAATTATCTGTGCCTTCTTGCTCCTAGACTGGGGACTAAATCCATTGGCAGGCTTTATAGTCAGAAGAGAGAAAAATGCTACTACCATGTTGATTTTCCTTGCAACAATGCAATCAATATTTTATACTCAAAAAAGGTCAAGAGATTAATAAGCAATAAAAAAATAAGAGTTAAATAGATTCTTGGAGTGAGAAGGAAAGAAATAAGTGGGTGCTTATAATTTTGACCTGGAACAAATTTCTATCCAGGAAGTGAGGACTGAATATATTGTAGTAATTTCAGAACCTCTTATTTAGAACTAGGTTTAAAAGATACTGACGCCAGCAAAAACCCCTACTATTTTCACCGTTACAGGGACATCTAAATTTCATTGTGTAAACTTTATTCCATAAAATAAGATTATGGAAAAAAAATTGAAAGAAAGTTGAGGTTTTTTTCCCCTAAATTGATCATTCTCCTTTTTTAAGAAAGATGTAAAATCAAAACTTAGGCTATGATTAGCACCATTATTTCAGTCAAGCTACTTTTTGTCTGCTTTGGCTTTGTGTCAGCACAGCTGGGGAGGGAGGAAGGGAATTCCCTTTCAAATATTCTATGTTGAAATTTAAGAGACTGACATAATATTCCTCAGGTATGAAAAGATCCATTTTGAGGACCTTATTTTGACCTCATACATTTATTAAGGATTATCAAACAATATCAGTTTTTTCTCTTAAAAAACAATGTACTTTTTAAGAATACAGACATCATGCTACCATACATCATGGTATTGCCTTACCATAGCTTTCAGTGGTGGGATTCAGCCAGTTCACACCACTTCAGGAGAACTGGTTGTTAACTTTCTGAGCAGTTTGGTGAACTGGTTGTTGGAAGAAATCATTAAGGCAGAGAACTAGTTGTTAAATTATTTTAATCCCAACACTGCATAGTTTATTAAATAAATCTCAATATTTCATAAGTTCATAAGATGGGGAGTTCTGGGAATTGAATTCTGAAGTCTTAAAGTTGCCAAGGTTGGAAAAACCTACCCTAAACCATGATTCACGAACTATGGTATCTGGTTTTACAAAAAAACATTAACCAGAATTAAACAAACTATAATACAGCTTAGTATGAACCAAACCAAACTAAACCAAGTCAAACATATTCACAATTCCTTTCTGTATCTCAATCTCTAAATGTAGAAAATGTTTTTTAATTTTTCTTTAAATTGATTGATCATCTGCTCAGAATATTATCAAAGATAATACTACACTTTCTACTACAAGGTAGATGTTTTTGTGTTGCTTCACAATAGCTGTAACGAGCAACAAATCACCCACAGAAGTCAAAAGGAGCTCTCTGCTATTTGGCAGATCTAATTGTTTGGTGTTAGAGAGATATCTTCTTGGATGTTTTAATTAGCAGTTGAATTTCATCCAGTATAAACAGTCAAGATTACTTGAGGAAAGGAAGTGTAAAAGTACATCTTGAAAATAGCTATGATAGTTACATCCCTCCTTCCTGATTCCAGAATTCATCTTGCATTCAAAGCACTTAGCAAACATGGCCTAAGAAGTATAACTGAAAACATTTTAAAATAAATGAATCTAAATATTGAAAGGTACATTTGTCTACAGTACAACTCTACTGCAAAGCCAATATCATTATGTGCCATGTCCTGTGACTCATTGAATCATGGTTTAAATTTAGGGTACCAAGATATAAATCATTCTCATGATTAATATGTTCTAATCAAACCCTATTAAGTATTTACAGAAAAGGAAATAGGTGTTTAGGGTTTGTGGGAGTGAATTGTGCTTGGTTAATGCTAAAAAGTCAAGCTTCCACTTATAATTAATAGCATGGTGCCTGGCTAGAAATTATTTAAGAAATGAAATATTACCTTGCAGTAAAATGCCATGGTGCAATGAAAGCTTTACCAAGAAATGTAAGAACAATTGGCATTTCCTGTGCATGGTGTTCAGATTCAGTTAAAAAAAATCATTCAATATCAATAAGGCTATGTAGGTTTAACAGGAAACCAAGAATTGTGACTTATTAGGTTCATCGCAAAGACAAGGTTATGGCATTGTCTAGCTTTAAGAGCAACTTAGGGCCGGTTTAGCTCACGCTGGTAAAAGCCTGTTATTAAGAACACAGTAGCCTGCAATTACTGCAGGTTCGAGCCCGGCCCAAGGTTGACCCAGCCTTCCATCCTTTATAAGGTAGGTAAAATGAGGACCCAGATTGTTGGGGGGGCAATAAGTTGACTTTGTAAAAATATACAAATAGAATGAGACTATTGCCTTATACACTGTAAGCCACCCTGAGTCTTCGGAGAAGGGCGGGGTATAAATGTAAAACAAAAAAAAACAACTTGTAAACCTCAAGACACAATGAGGCTCAACAACTTATTTCTAAATAGAGTTTCTTTGCTCTTTATATGGAAAATTCAGTGTACTAAGGTTTTGTACATCCAGTCCATAAAAGTTGGAGGTAGGGGTAATAGCTGTTGTTTAATTTATTTTCTGCCTTTTATCCAGGAGCTGGCATTCATGGCGCACACACACAGAGACACAGACACAGACACAGACACACACACACACACACACACACACACACACACACACACACCCCTTCCAGCTTTTCTCCACTAACAATACTAAAAATTAGGTTGGATTGAAAGATACAGAAAGCATTTTCATGACTGGGAAAAGTCTTAAACCTTAGCCTCCCTACCTTACCTACCTTGTACCTTAGAATTCTTGATGAACATATCTTTTCTTTTATGTACACTGAGAGCATATGCACCAACACAAATTACTTGTGTGTCCAATCACGCTTGGCCAATAAAAAATTCTATTCTATTCTGTTCTTAACCGCTGTATCACACAGTGAGTGTCCTTGGTATGTTGATATCTATTCACCAATCCTGTGCCATTAACTGCCATTTTTTCCATCTCTTCAATATGTAGTCAATAATGTGTTGGTTTGGTGAACAAGGGCAAATATGCGTGCAAATGATTTCCCTGAAAACTTTCAGCCAGATAAAAAATCAGTTTGAAATGATCAGGGACCATGATGTATATTCAAATGGACAGAGCATTTAGCAGAGCTGAAAGCTGAAAATCCCAAGAAAGTGAGGTGATTTGACAATAAGTTAAAATTGGCAATACCTTCACTTTGCCTTCTGATTGCTATTCTAAAAACTCAGGGAGATGTATTGCCATATGTTTAGCCTTCAATAGGCCAACAGGATTAGAAGTACAAATTGGAAATAGAAACTATCTAAATCAGGGGTCTCTAACCTTGGTCCCTTTAAGACTTGTGGACTTCAACTCCCAGAGTTCCTCAGCCAGCTTTGCCTGCTGAGGGCCTCTGGGAGTTGAAGTCCACAAGTCTTAAAGGGACCAAGGTTGGAGACCCCTGATCTAAATCATAATGCAATCCTTTGAACCGAAAATTATTTTGTGCATCCTTGTATTAAGCAAAAAACTAACATTCTAGATACGAAGTCTGAGTGGTTCTGTGTAATATTTAATTAATCATGGTTCAAGTTAAATATTCTGCAATAACTAAAGATTCAACCCCATAAAATTTGGCTGCTTGCTTTATTCCATGTACTGTATGTATTCAGTCATAAATTAACCCAATGTCGTGTCCCACTCCCACTCCGATGAACGAGTCAAGGAAGTCCGTAACAAACTTGGCAACGAAGCCTTTGCAGCTTGCCAAGTTCCTTCGAGGTTTATCAGGGCAGGCAGGAGTCCAAGTTGTGACTTCAGCGATAGAATCCGATATCAGCAAACTAGATAAGACTTTGCTTGACTCAAGGTTGGAATGCCAAAAGCAGGTCCTTTATATAGGCTGTGGGGTGTGGCTCCATGACTCAGCATTTATTCAGGCCTGCCCCACCCCTCCTTCTGCTGGAGTCGCCTCTCAGATCTCCGGAAGCGAGGGTCCTCCCACACTGAATTGTCTTCAGCTGGATCTGCTGACAGCTTCTGGGAAAGGGAGGGGTCAGAGGGAGTAGGGCCGAGTAATTCCTGCTCTGATGGTGAGCCAAAGGAATACACGCTGTATGAGTGAGGTTTATCGGGCTTGTCCTTCCACTCCTGGAATCCTCTCCGGGCATGGGGCCAGGGCCGGGGGCTGGAGGCATGACAGGCCATTCATCTTCATTATCAGACTCGGAGTCTGATAAAAGTCCCGGTTGGAGACAGGAGGGGCCCAGCTGAGGAGAGGAGGGAGGACGAGTCACAACACCCATTCTATTAGAATTATTCTAGTTATTCTGCAGAAGTAAATACTGGTTTTATTTACAATTAATAGCTATTCTATTCTCACAGTACGGCAGTGGCTAGCTACACAAGTTCATTGCAACCATCGAACAGTCTGAAAGGGCTTATTATCAACCCACTTATGTCACTTTCTATAGCAAACAGAAACGGATTTAACAGGGAATTCTTTGTCTTATGTTAATTTTAAAAAGCATGGGAGAAAGGAAAGTTGCCCATCAATTAGTTTCTTTAGTGGTTTGGTAAAAGATATCCCACCAAGAGAATGCAGTGGCTCAATGGCTAAGTTGCTGAGCTTGTCGATCAAAAGGTCAGCAGTTCAGCGGTTTGAATCCCTAGTGCCGCGTAATGAGGTGAGCTCCTGTTACTTGTCCCAGCTTCTGCCAACCTAGCAGTTCGAAAGCACATAAAAATGCAAGTAGAAAAATAGGGACCACCTTTGGTGGGAAGCTAACAGTGTTCCGTGCGCCTTCGGCATTGAGTCATGCCAGCCACATGACCATGGAGACGTCTTCGGACAGCGCTGGCTCTTCGGCTTTGAAACGGAGATGAGCACCTTCCCCTAGAGTCGGGAACGACTAACACGTATGTGCGAGGAGAGCCTTTACCTTTTTACCTTTGGTGGGAAGGTAACAGCGTTCCATGCGCCTTTGGAATTTAGTCATGCTGGCCACATGACAATAGAAACGTCTTCAGACAGCGTTGGCTCTTTGGCTTTGAAAGAGGCCCCTAGAGGCCCCTAGAGTTGGGAACAACTAGCACATATCTGTGATAGGAACCTTTACTTTTACCTTTTATCCCACCAAGGACTATTTCCTCTGCCAGATGCTCACGTAAAAATCCTGTAAGAGAACTGGGAGCAACATTTTATGCTGACAAGTCTAAAAAAAGAAACTTGGGCAGGGGAGGGCAGGCATTTTCCAGGCCTCAGAGTCTTTTTTTCCTGCATGCAATAGGAAACCCGTCTGACATACTAATTAAACATCTGGACATGTCCTAAACAAGATGAACCTTGCTCAGGCTTCTCAGAAGATCTTGAAGAACTACAGCACAGGGGTCAAACTTGCAGCATCATGTTGCTATCACATGACGAATTGCAACGTTTTTTTCCCTTCACAGAACTGGGGTGGGTGTGGTCTGCGAGTGACACATCCGGCCTGCGGGCCACCAGTTTGATATCCCTGATACTACAGCATAGAAATGCAGTTGATACAACTGGCACACACATATTTTATGCATCAGTATTAGCAGAAGGAACCATGCAGATTGTTTCCTTTTTCTTCTATATAGTCATGAAAAAATCCAGAGCTACAACTTCTGTTGAATATTCAATAAGGGAGTGAAGCCAAAGAAATAGGCTTCATTCAGGTACGCCATCTAGGCAGGAAAAATAGTTTAAGCCAATTGGTTGAGCCATCTGACAGCTCCCTATAAAACGGCAAGCTGTCAGACAGATAGTTGCTGGGTTATTGTTTATTCTAATAAAGAGTTGAAGATCTGCCTCTGTCTCTTCAATTGCCCACTATACAACAACTTCCAGTTAAGAATAAAATATTTTAAACATTGTCAGAATCCCAAACTACACTTAATTTTAATTCCATTTTTATTTTAATTACCTTTTAACACTTAGGTTATTTAATTCTGATTTCAAGTTGGTTGCTTCCAACAAACTTTAGTTAAAAGTAACAAACTTGTCAGAATTCTTCAGAAAGCTTTCAGACTATTTTAATTTTTTTTTTATTTACATTTATATCCCGCCCTTCTCCGAAGACTCAGGGCGGCTTACACTATGTCAAGCAATAGTCTTCATCCATTTGTATATTATATACAAAGTCAACTTATTGCCCCCAACAATCTGGCTCCTCATTTTACCTACCTTAGAAAGGATGGAAGGCTGAGTCAACCTTGGGCCTGGTGGGGCTTGAACCTGCAGTAATTGCAAGCAGCTGCTGTTAATAACAGACTGTCTTAGCAGTCTGAGCCACTCAAGGACCCTTTTAATTATAACCACAGCTCAATGTTTACAGCAGTAAGAGCAATAAAGAACTCAAAAGGACAAGAAAAGAAAAGGAAGAGATTGCTGCAGCTACTCATATTCTACTTAAGGAGCATGGTGTGCTGTCTATGTCAAAGTGGATGAAGAAGTCACCAGCTAAGCACAAAAGCCATTCTCTCTCTGCTTCTCTGTAACACCGGGGTTGGATGCCAACAGACATAGCTTATTAGGTAGGACTTGTAAATGGTCACCAAAAATAAGGAGATATTATTTGTTGCCAGATTTATTGTCTACAGATGACATAGTTTCTTGGGAAGGAAGGAAGAGGCCATGTCATCAAAACTGAAAATGAATCATCAGAAACTAAAGAGAATGGAATGTGAATAAAGATGAAGCAGTATAGACAATTCCAAAGCAAAAATCTTATGAAAAAAATTGATGAATTGAATCAGAAAATTTAGTTTTATAAAACATCCCTTATTACATAGTACAAGGGAAATATTTGTCTAACAGCTGTTTTGTTTTGTTTTTGTTTACATTTATACCCCGCCCTTCTCCAAAGACTCAGGGCGGCTTACAGTGTATAAGGCAATAGACTCATTCTATTTGTATATTTTTACAAAGTCAACTTATTGCCCCCCCAACAATCTGGGTCCTCATTTTACCTACCTTATAAAGGATGGAAGGCTGAGTCAACCTTGGGCCGGGCTTGAACCTGCAGTAATTGCAGGCTTTGTGTTCTTAATAACAGGCTGTACCAGCCTGAGCTATCCGGCCCCTTCTGTTCCGATTTATACATGCTAAACAAGCAATACTTAACTAAAGATTGCTACTTTAAACTCTTTGCAATTAATCAACAATAGTTTTAACTGTAACCCATCAGAAATTACAGAGATGATCAATGAATATATCATCATCGCCATCATAATCAAAATGAATAATGAATGCATGCAAATATTAGAAAAACAAATCCAGAGAGACCAAATCTCTAATTAGCATTGCAGAATTTCATTATACTAATTAAAGAAGATATAAATTATTGAAATAGGAATTCAAATTTCAAATTCAAATAGAAATGGCATGACTAGCTAGTCTCAAATTAAGTATTTGATTAATGTAAATGGAAAATTGTAGTAATTAAAATTGAAAACACATGATTATGAATTATTTGTATTTAAGATTCTCATAATCTGAAACCTAAACATGTGACATATAAACAGATTAAGCGAATTACATTAATGGGAATAATAAGTGCATAGTGATCCCTATGATTCTAAATCATTTCTAGGAATTGCTTTGATCTATCCATACTTGAACCTGATCAAACTGAATTTCATGCAAGGATATTTATTTCAGAATAACTTGCTTCACTGACTGCAAGGGCCTAAAAGAGATCTGGTGAATTTGCAATTCTAAATATGCAAAATGGCCAATGGCCAGCTGAACTGGCATCTAGTTGCTTGAAATGAATATGCACTAAATCCAAATCCAAGGAGAATACATCTGTTGAATTCAGTAGGTTGGAAATTGTTCTGGGATTATCAACGATTTTCTCTACCATTGTACAAGTAGTGTGGCTATCTCCGTGTTGTTAATAGGGCTTAGGTATTGGGTAACTTTCCTCTTCTTTGGCCTGTCTTTTTTTTTTCATCTTCCTTTTTGATTTTCTATTCTGCCTTTTCTGGTAGAAATAAACAGGGAGAAAGAAAAGTTAAGAGGAACAGAATGGAGAAAAGGGAAAAGGCCACCAACTGCTCTGCCATGTATCCTTCCCCTCCCACTGATATGAAGAATTGTTCTGTCCATCTTTAGATTTCTAGTTTATTCACTGGCATTTATTATTCCACAATTTTACCAGCAAGAAAGCCAAACACTGTCACGAACTCTCATACTGTTGTTCGTAGAGATGTCCTTTTGATTTCAGCAGGACATATTGGTACCCAATTCTATACAGGACCTATACAGACTTTAGAATCATGTAGTCTAACAAATCAGCTGTAACCTTTTGAAAAGGAAACAGAAAACAGTTTCAGGAATATGTTCTCCCTCACTCAGTAAGGCGCTTCACACAGTACCACTACACAGGCTAAGGAACAGCAAGACTTGATTTTTTCTATTCATTTCCAATAAAGGAAACAAAAGTAAGGAAAATGAATAAATACATTCATGAGACAATGCAGTCATATTTTCCTCAGCACAGACTGTGGAAATTACTGTTTTAGCAACACTAGCAAAAAAAGGGCTCAGTAGACAGAAATCAATACAATGAGAAGACAGGATTTCAATCGAAACGATGACTTTAGACAACTCAGGATCATCTTCGAAAATGTATCGATGTATATTCCACTGTATGAATTCTGGCCTGGAAACTGCCTTAGCCAATGGGTTGAATCCTTTGGGAAGGCTCTTATTTTAAGAGAGAGAAATTTTCCTGTATTTCCTCCATCACACCATCTGCTCTAGGTTGCAGAAGACTCCGAGAACATCTCAATGAACATTTTCATCAGAGACAAATCAATAACAGGACCCTAAGTGGGTAAATGCTTTCATTGAGCTCCACAGAACAATTACTGGTCCTAGCTTTCACGATCAACTTTGCCCTCATGAACCTAAGCAAAATCACCCACCGCTCTCTCTACCCATTCATGCAAAGGGACAAACTTCCCACTGGGCCTATGGCAAACAGAAAGTGCGGAGAAATAATTCTGCCAAGGAAAAAGATGAAGGAAGAGGGATCTCCTATGTCTCCTGTATTTGTTTGTGTTGTGTTTGCATACCCAAACATTTAAACATATGAATGTTTAATCAGAAATATATGTCTCTTGATTCCAATCTATTATTATAATTGCTAAGTATTTTCTGATCTACTGTGCTCTCTCCCAAGTCAAACTGTTGATAGAAGGAAATGGTATTGACATATAAACCATAGAAATATCGCAAAATGTTTTCCTGCAAAGATTACAGGCATCCAGGTCATGACATTAACAATCCTGCATTGTATTATCAAGAGAAATCTTCTTTAACCTAATATACTATAGATGTGTTGAACTATCACCCCAAGGAATAAAGGCTATTTTTTTTAAAAAAAAATTATGTGGTTGTCGATCTCACACACAAGACTTTGGGTGGCTATAGGGCAGTGATGGTTAACCTTTTTGGTGCCGAGTGCCCAAAGCACACATGCACATGCATGAATGCACGTGTGCATGCCACAATCCCCAAAATGCAATGTGAGCGCCCTCACATTTCCTGCGCATGCACCTCCCTGCGCATGCACCCCGGGCCCCCGTTTTGGTTTCCAGATTGGTGCAGGAGGCTTTTCAGGCCCAAAACGGGGGGGGCCTCACCATCGTCACAGTTTCTAGCCCCATCGTGTCCTAGCTTTCTCCTGCATTCCTGCCTTCCCTGATCTCCACAGTTTCTGCCCCCATCGAGTGCTAGCTTTCTCCTGCCTTCTGTGCCTTCTCTGATCTTTGCAGTTTCTACCCCCATAGCGTCCTAGCTTTCTCCTGCATTCCTGCCGTGGAGAGGCACCTGCGGAGGGTGGAGCCTGCGGAGATCAGGGAAGGTCCCGCCCCCGTCCATGCGTGGCAGAGACCCAAAGACCAGCTGGCCGACAGGAGATGCACATATGTGCATTGCAGCTGGGCTAGGTGAAGGCTGCCGTGCCCACAGATACGGCTATGTGTGCCACCTGTGGCACACATGCCATAGGTTCGCCATCATGGCTAGAGGACATCCTAACTAGAAGTTTTAACGTAACACCTTCAGCGGACACTAGATTAGAGAAGGCAAGGCAGTGGCACCTACCAATTGCCCAGACATTTTGTTGCCCCAGCAAGTGAATGATGAACAGTAAAGAAGTAAAAAATTGGGGAACGGGACATGTTGTCTATTGCAGTTTTGATCATTTGTTTATACTAGCTGACGAAAGTGATTTGAGATGATGAAAGTGATTTAAGTGTATCTGTGTATCTGTGCGTTGCACCCGTTGTGTTAAACTTCTTCACTGAGCCAAGTTAAGAAAAATCAAAGTTAATTGTTGTTACAACAAAGGCTGCTCTTAAGTATTGATTACTTTCCGTGCTTTCAAATTATCACTGCTTCCTTGAGAAAGTGGGTTTGTTTTCATCATTGACTTACTGCAAAGAACACAACATGATATTTCACATGCAGAATATAAGTTGCTCTTATGTGCTACCGGATCATTGTAAACTTTTAAAAATGAGAGAGTTGGGATAGCTGGAGGATGAAATAGCTTCATGCATTCAAGTTTATATCATTAATTACGCTTTCACAGTTATGTACTCCATCATATAATTACAGGCCAGTCTCTTTTGATCATGTCAGTCTCTAACAGTGTCTTTACTTTTTTGCTTTAATCCAGTGCACCTAAAAATATTACGTTAGATTTCAGACCAGTGAACTCAAAAGAGCTTTTGCTGTTTTCAAAAATATAAACAACAACTAAGCTGCCTAACAAAGAAAATAATATTGAAAGTTATTTTTCAGTGCTCCTTATACTGTTTTCCAGGGCAACAGCAACCTGGAACTACCCATAAATTTCCAAAGAACCAAGGTAAGCAACACAATATAAAAATCGAAGGGCATTGAAAATCTTAGATATTTTTCAATATTCAACTTTATCGTAAAACAATCACATTGTAATTGTTTATGATACTTTATTAGTTATGTTCAGGATCACTAGAACTACTGGACTGTTTTCTACATTACCAGTCACTCAATCTTTTCCTTATGCTACTATAATCCCATTATAGCTGGTAGTAGTTGCTATGAAGAAGTTAACATCCTATAATCTGGTGCTCACAATTTGCAACCTTTTTTGGTTTTGGAGGGGGAGGTGGCAAAAATGCCCATTAGGAAAGTTGGATTCACTTACTGATCATATTTTTTGTTCAATGACCACCATAAAAATTGTTGTAAAATATATCCAAATTCACTGCAATGGACATTTCAGTCCCAACTGTGGTCCTAAATCGAAGAATATTTTTAAGAATCAATATACAGTAGTGGCCAAAATTCTGGAAATCTTTTGGGAAAAGTGTATTTTCTAAAACTAGCTAATACCACCACTTTTTTTTAGTAGTACCATAAAATTATATATCAATGGAAAGATAATTTAATCAAGAATGTAATGAGTTAACTTTTATGAAGGATTTGCTATTAGATAGCAGTTACAGTAAGAAGAAAAGTGAAACACCTAAAAAAAATGAGATATACAAAACTTATCACCATGTCAATTAATACTTAGCTGGATAACCTTTAGCATGAATTATGGCCTTACAACGTATTCCCAAGGAGTGAACCAAGTCTTTTACTTCTGCAGCTGTTACAATGTGAAACCAAGATTGAATGATTGCTTCTATTAACTGGGTTTTATTGCTGGGTCGCTTCTGACTAACAAGTTTCTTTAGTCGGTTCCATAGATTTTCAATTGGGTTAAATTGGGCTATTCCCAGGCCATTCTAGCAGTGGAATATGATTATCTTGAAACTCCACCAAAAAGTGGTATTATTAGCCATCAAACCTCAAAAATACACTTTTCCCAAAAGGTTTCCACAATTTTGGCCACTACTATATATTAATGTGTGTGTGTGTGTGTGTGTGTGTGTGTGTGTGTGTGTGTGTAATACACACACACATACATATACATATATATTCATATAAATATATATGAATATATATTTCATCAAAAGTTGACTTCTGTCAAATTTCACTGTTAAGGAAAAGCTGTATTTGGGCACTCATATTGTATTGATATCCAACATAATAAGGGCATGGTTTGGGAAGTGTCTCCTCTAAAAATGCCATTTCAGATTTTATTCAACTATGAATGTGGCTCTTTCTTTTATAAGTTACATACGTATAGTTACGTATACTATGTATAGTTACGTATGTACCTATACATACGTATAGTTACATACGTGGTCTTTAGTTCTGAAAAGATATAGGGTGAAATATAATTTTTCATGCTTGAACTTTGTCAGTTTTCTGGCTTTCATTATTTGCAAGGAAGGTCTATTAAGCTGCACAAACAAGTGTCTGGATGATATATAGATATTAGTCTATCTCATTCACTTAGTGCTATTTCTGCCTTAGCAGATGTCTCCTGCCTACAAGACCCTGTTAGTTACAACTCATTCTGGATAAGTTTGATTCAGCACCCTGTGTGGTAAATAACACTGCTCAGCAGAGTCAGTGAAACTGCAGCTATAGTTACAAGAACACACATCCTGAAATTTAAATAGGATGTTTAATTTGCTTTTTCCTTGGGAATTTTTGTAATCCATAATGATTACTTAGCATTTTGCACTTTTTAATAACTTTTAATGCTTTATGATAACAATTTTCCAGGGTTTATGTTTGTAAGGATATTATGTTTATATTATTTTTAATTAATCTGTTCTATATTTATTCTTTATTCTTAGCCACTGGAAATGCTCTTTTACTTGTGAAAGGCAAGATATCAATCCAATTAATAATGATCATAACATCACTTAATTCATAGTCCTATTTAATTTTTTTATCATTAGCACTTTAGCAAGCAGATTTACCGAGTTAGCCAGAAATAGATATGAAAAAAATAATGTGTGCTTTTAAAAAAAAAGCCATCGGGAGAGATGTCTCTTCCTAAAATGCGAGATACATAATAGACTGCTTTTCTGTCCATTTTGAACAAGAGCACTTCAAACTCAGTGTTTCATTGCTAAGCAGCATATGGTACCAATGTAATTCATGACAAAGTTCAATCATATTCCAGTCTGTCACACCAACCTCTAACCTTCTGAGACTTGTCTGTGACAACTTGTAATTATGAACGAGATCAGCTTATTCAAATCATGTCAGTCAGTGGCATCATGCCAGTTTACACCATCTGTGCGCACCGTGCAGGCCTAATCCTATGGCCTTCCATAATTGTCAGAAATATGATATTGAAGTGCTGTAGATTGGAAAGATGTAGACACTTTGATACTATATTTTTAACATATTATTACAGGTTAAACCTGGGAAATGTACCAACTTCAGCTGAGTCCAGTGATCTGAAAAGCCTAATAAAAGACTCGGCTTCCTCTCCATTTATGTTTAGCGTTGCCAAAACGGGAGGGGAAAGACAACAAAGACACATCACCACAGTGTGATATAAACTGAAAAGCCTAAAACTGTGTGAAAAGGAAAGGCATTTCTTGTGCTAAGAAGTTTTCCTTGACTTAACTCAAGTGTTTTTTAATTTCAGAATTATGGTTTACTCAATGAATAATCTGGTGGTTCATTTGGCTTAAAATGTTAGGGTGAACTCCTGACACATTCACTACATATGGCAATCTCTATGTTAATTCTATCGGTGACAAAAAGATGCCCAATCAAAAAGTCACTAAATCTGTGAGCTAAACACTGAAGTGAAGACAAACCAAAATCACTCATTTCTTTATACCAACTTGTTTAGCTGTGGTTACTGACTGTGGCCCAATCCTTTGACTTCACACTGTATTAACCTAAACAAACCACACTGTTGTTTAATGCAATATGTATGAACCCAGTCCCTGTTCATCATCATTATCATCATCATCATCATCATCATCATGAATCACTAGAACAACAGTTCTTTATTGTTGTTGTTGTTCATGTTATTCACGTCATATCACAGGATCCACAATTTTGCATTTCACCCACCACTTTGTCTGGTCTGCAGCATCAACTGGGTATATCCTTACGGCTTGCATGTCTTCATGCAGGCAAGTCCTCCATCATTTTTTCAGTTGTCCTTGGGACTGCCTGCAAGTGCCCGCCTTGCAATGGTTTCCACATCATCTCTGACCAAATGTCCATACCACCACAGCCTCACTTCTCTCATTTTGTCTGGAATTGGGGCAACTTTGAAGGTCTTTCAAATGTCTTTGTTCATAATATGATCCAGCTACATGACTTCCAATGACCATCTGATTATTCGCATTTCCATTGTGTCCAATGGCTGCTCATGACTCTTTGTTGTTGGCCAGCATTCTGCCCCATAGAGTGCCACTGGGAGGACAACTGAATAGTACATATTCAATTTAAGGCACAGTGGAATCTTCTCAACTACTATATGAACCAGATTTCATAGCTTGCATTATAGTATGCATTGTAAGTATACTAACCATCAAACTTAAACTACTCCTCCAGATCTGGACCTCTTAAACTAGATTTTCATTCACTGTGCATGGAGAATATTGTCCTATAATTACAGGTAGTTCTTGATTTACAACAAATGGTCATTTAGTGACCATTCAAAGTTACGACAGCACTGGAAAAAATGACTTATGACTGTTTTTCACATGTACAACTGTTGCGGCACTCCATGGTCACATGATTAAAATTCCGGTGCATGGCAACTGATGCATATTTATGAGAGTTATAGTGTACTGGGGTCTTGTGATCACTTTTGGTACCCTTCTGACAAGCAAAGTCAACAGGGAAGCCAGATTCAGTTTATTTATTTATTGATCAAATTTATATACCGCCCTATCTCCCGAAGGACTCAGGGCGGTGTGTCCTGACAGTTGTGTCACTAACTTGACAACTGTAGAGATTCACTTTAAAACTGTGACAAGAAAGGTTTTAAAATGGGGCAAAATTCACTTAACAACTGTCTCACTTAGCAACAAAAATTTTGGGCTCAATTATAGTCGAAAATTGAGGACAATCTGTACTGTGAATTCATTTGCTGGCAGGACTTTTCTTTAGTCAGCAAAATTCTTTGGGCTGGTCCTGTTAAATATTTCCATTCAGAGCAGGGGTGAAATGCTCTGATGTTTGCTACCAGTTTGCTTGGCTACCAATTTGGTTTGCGCATGCATGCATGGTACGTGCCAAATGTGTGCCTCAGGCGCTACCGCACAGCGCTAAAAAAGGAGGATTAACAAGCCTTTTCTGAGTCTGCAAAGGTAAGTAGAACAGCAGTATTTCTAGCTGCTGAAAGCTGATCATCAGAAATACCGGTTCTCCTGAACCGGTAGCATTTTTTTTACTACCAGTTCACGCGAATCAGTAGCATTTATTACTACTGGTTCAGGTGAACTGCTCCAAACTCGTAGCATTTCACCCCTGATTCAGAGAATCAGACAAATATGCCACCAATATCAACCTGTTTCTTAGATCTAAGGTAAATGCTGCTCTCTAGCATGGTAGGACTGGTGCTTGATTTAGGAGGGACAGAAAAAACCACTACACTAAAAGAGTTCTTAAAGATAATCACAACTATGCCTGATTAGGGGGAAAAAGGGGGGGGATGTAGAGACCACATCTTTACTGAGCCAATCAAAACAGAAATCAAAGGTCTAAAGTAGGAGCTTTCTTCCAAGGTAGGAATGGTTGGAAAGTATTGATAGAAATCTATTTTTCTCCCATTTCCTTCCAGAGACAAAAAGTAAGGGCATAGATAAGAAGAGAAAAAAGGAGCCATCTACAGAGGATAGAACTTTAAAAACATGTATGATAACAAGTCTGCACAGCCATTCAGCTGTGCCCTAATAGCACTGCTGGATTGGAGAGAAGGATCCTGGTATCATTCTTAAAGCTGTAATGCATAAAAGGTGGAATTATCATATGTAATCTCACCTGCTTGTCTTAGATAATAATATATTGTATCTTGTCTTTGCAATTTCCACAGCAGCAGAATTGAGGTTCCTCCATATTTCTGTAATTACAAAAACAGACCTTTATAAAGGATCCTGGGACACGTTATTTAGCTGCTTTCATCGGGAACAAGGATCTCCATGGCTGTTGAACCCTTGTTACTGCAATTGCACTATGATCACTTTCTTTTACTTTATTACCAATAAATGGATGAATGTATAGCCTCTATGCTGCCTGATGCTTTTTGAGCTAGTTTTTAAAACAAAAACTCTGATATGTTTGCATATTAACACTATCAAATATATAGTATTTTTTTTTCTTTTTACAATGCTGTAAATCTCTTAATTTGGGGTAGAGTCAGGGTGACTGAATAAAGGTAAGCATTTATTGGCCAGATGCCTTTCCTGACGCCCAAGTGAAGTCTGCAACAGATATTTTCTCTTTGTGCCCTAAGAGAGAAACATCGGCTGCTATCTAGGATTAAATTCTCACACCTCCCATTGGGAGGCGAGTGTCTTCACCAGTAGGCAACCAGGCCTCTCCTGCCAAATATCTAGTATATTGTAATATAAAGAGATATTCTAAATTATATATGCAAAATGGTCTTCTTTGGCCTATTCAAGCAAGAGTCTAAGGACAGAGAAAAACAAGGAGCAGACAGAAAGCAGAACTGGTTTTTAAGCTTTTTTTAAAAAAGTGAGAAGAGTAAAAAAGGTATGAAAGAACCTGTCGAGACAAATTAAGCATCCATATTAAGGGGACTGTTGTACAGTTCAGATAAGTAAAAGAATAAGTAGAATTTATACAAAGGTACAGATTTGTAAGAACAACTGGATAAGAGCAAAAAAATTAATTGTTTCTATTTTTCTCAAGCCAACCTGATTGAACCATCTTAGCTGAAGAGTCAGAGCACAGATGCAAATGGAAATACATGTCCCCTTCTTCCAAGCACTCTGATAAGCAGCAGTGCTGAAATCCATTGCCCAGAGGGTGATTGTCAAGGACTGATTCCATCTCTCAAGCACCTCCTTAGCTTTGTGTATATATTGAAACAAATTTGCAACATTATTTTTCAAATTCTTTGCAAAGCCAGAATAGTTTATCGGATTGTTTAAAAGTGCTCCATCAGTTTGATCCATCAAATTGCTTTGACAACTCCAAATGATCTTGTACATCCCACCTACATGTTCAATCTTGTGTTGTTGTTTTTTCTTTTACATTGGTAGAATCCATCAGATGTATTGATTTCACTGGCAGTAAAATTTCTCAGGTATAAAGCAGTCACCATACTAAATTGTCCTTTCAAGTTTTTTTTTACCAGTGTAATGAATAGAATAGAATAGAATAGAATAGAATAGAATAGAATAGAATAGAATAGAATAGAATAGAATAGAATAGAATAGAATTGTTATGCTCTCAGTGAACATAAAAGAAAAGATACATTCATCAAGAATCATAAGGTACAACACTTAATGATAGTCATTAAGCAATCAGGAAACAATATCAATATAAATCGTAAGGATACAAGCAACAAAGTTACAGTCATAAGTGGGAGGAGATGGGTGGTGGGAACAATGAGAAGATTAATAGTAGAGCAGACTTAGTAAATAGTTTGAAAGTGTTGAGGGAATTATTTGTTTAGCAGCGTGATGGCATTCAGGAAGAAACTGTTCTTGTATCTAGTTGTTCTGGTGTGCAGTGCTCTATAGTGTCATTTTGAGGGTAGGGGTTAAAACAGTTTCTGTCCATCATGCGAGGAGTCTGTAAATACTTTCACGGCCCTCTTTTTGACTCGTGCAGTATAGAGGTCCTCAATGGAAGGCAGGTTGGTAGCAATTGTTTTTTTCTGCAGTTCTAATTATCCTCTGAAGTCTGTGTCTGTCTTGCTGGGTTGCAGAACCAAAGGAGTTTAGCAATAATTGTATTAAGACAATTAAAGGTAGGGTTACTCTGTAGCACCATCAGACAACTTCAGCTTACTTAGGGAGAAGAATCTAAGTTATTTGTACCAACTTGCTGTCTTTTGACTACATGCCATTTCATGCTATTCCCTGCTGTTTTAACACAGATGGTGCAACATTTAAATATTTCATTGTTTATGACTTTGCTTTGATTTGCTGTATGTGATACTTGACTAGTTTTATCGAGTTCATGAACAAGTGACAAGAAAATATCTGTGAAGTTTCTTCCCCTTTTTCTGTGCTAGAATATCAAGTGTTTCACTTTAAAGGCAGGGTTATAGTTTTAAACACAGCAGAGTACTTGTTTGAATTCAGTGGAATGGCATGAACAGAGAATTGTAATACTGCAAAGGAAGTAAGTGTATAACGTCACAGAGAATACCCAGGGGTAATTTAATAATAGTTATTTGTAGATTACTTACTAATAGTACATCTTCATAATAATCTAAATATTCTATTATCTTTTTGAATTATTATCATGGATGGATAAACGAATGAATGAACAGCTAAGATACGTAGAGACAGAATTGTTTTTTTAGACATTATCCTTTCTATCCTCCCTGTGATTATAACCTGGCACAAGGGAAGGGAATGATTCCATAGAGGAATGAATTAGGATACTGTATTTATAAATGCACTCAGAACTATAGAGTTATATATCTGAAATTTCTTTCTAGGAGATATTACAATGGTTTCTTAGCATCTTCTATGGTTAAGTGTGTCCTTGACTCCCTTCCAAATACTTAAAGAGTCTAGTTTAATCTCTGTTTTCAGGTTTTCACTCTAGTGCTGTGTCCTTTTATGTTGTGGATAATGTCATATTATATCATTTATAGTTATTCATTCCCACAAATTGTCTTGTTTTTGCTTTCTATTTCCACTTAAGAAAGAAGAAGATAGATAGATAGATAGATAGATAGATAGATAGATAGATAGATAGATAGATAGATAGATAGATAGATATACACACACACACACACACATATTGAATCCAGAACTTTTCTTCCTTTTCTGCCGCAGGAACTTTTCTTCTGTTAGAAAAAAAGGAAAACATGTGAAATAAATTAAGTGGAGTTGTCCACATCTTTTAGAATAATGGAAGGCAGCCATCTCTCCTAAAGGATCATCACAGGAAGGATCTCAAAGAGGCCCAGTGAAAGCCTTCTAGAGGTGTAGATTTTCCAAGCAGTGTATTCAGAAGGTATTTTGTTCATTTCCTAAAGTGGTACTCCAAATGAATTCTGCTGCGAATTTCAACTTGTTGGTAAATTCTATAAGGCTTCATTCTTTTTCCTTTACTTCTTTAAGTTTTCATTCACATCTGTGTTTGCTTGCCCATTTTCTTCCCTCCCTTTTCTGTGAAGCAACCTCTTACTCTTATCCTATCTTCATCCTAGTTTTCATTTTTTTTCCTGCTGAAACATGTGTGAATGTGTACACTTCTATGTGTTATGTTTCCCCACATAATATGCAGTGAATTCATTCCCAATACTGTCTTAATAAAGTTGTCATGTAAAATGTGAAAAAAATCCTTCAAGGAATGACACTAAAATAAATGCTATAGAATCCCAAGATCAATGTTACAGGCATGGGAGGGATACCACTACAAAAGATAACCTTTTCAGGGAATTAAAAATAAGGTATTTGTCAATAGAATGATGTACCAAGGAGAATAGAACAATAATGTAATTCTAATTAAATTTAATTGGTCTAGTTACTATAACACAAGCAACTTGCTAATTCGGTTCATAAGATATCAGTGGACATTTTATTGGATCAGATTTTCCTTAACTTGAATATCAGACATCTTTCTTATTTAGGATGTGTTGTGTTGTGGTCGGCCAGCAGCCTGCAGACCTGGCAATGGAGTGAGACAGTGAGGAGTCTGGGGAGGACACTGGGCCAGTCCTGGAGTCAGGGGAAGGCCCGGACAAGGGCTCTGCATCGGAGGCAGAGATGGTGCCAGGGCCATCTGAGAGCAATGTGCGGACTCCGGAGCTCCAGAAGCAGACAGCAGGGAGGCAGAGGAACAGGAGAAGCCTATTCCTAGCGCACGCATACAAAGAGCTGCCAGAACGCAAGAGCAGCTGAAGAAAAAAGGATAACTCGGGAGTAGGCCAGAAGATGATTGGCCGCTCTCATAAGGCTTAAAAGAGCAACAACGAGCCATTGAGTTCTTTGTAGAAAAGCAACGTTGATTTCCGTGCTTCTTGTCAGCGTCTCATGAACTTTGTGGGGGTTTTGCCAAGAAAAGCCTTTGGCAGGTTGCCAAAGAAATCAAAGGTTGGTGACAAGGCTACCTGACTGGTTATTAAGAATTTTGTTTTGGACTAAGCTTAGAATGAATTAATTCTCAGCTGTTTCAATAAAATAAGTTTGTTGAGGTCTGAATTGTGTTTAGTAATCACTACTTGGGCCTTGGTCACAACATGTTGCTCAAGTCCTTTGTAATACACAATGTTGTCCTTCTTACAATTATGATAACATTGCCCTTGCAATTCATTACAATATGAAATTATAATGAATAGAAGATCTTGCATGCAAATGGCTGAATCTCCCTTATGGCGAAATATATAGTTTCATCTATGAAGAATTATATGGGTGGAATTTTTTCTTCATCATCCCCTAACACAGGGGTGTCCAAACTTGGTCCCTTTAAGACTTGTGGACTTCAACTCCCAGAGTCCCTCAGCCAGCAAAGCTGGCTGAGGAACTCTGGGAATTGAAGTCCACAAGTCTTAAAGGGACCAAGTTTGGACACTCCTGCCCTAACAGATCTTGCCATTTCTGTGTTTAACTCTACTTTCCAGGCTTTTATTTCTAATGAGGGAATGTTAGAAAGGGATTTGCTCCTCCCTTTGCTTTTCCTTCAGTCCTAAAACAAAATATTAAGGCCTTTATTTTTTATCATCTGACACCTTCCAATTGGCAAACTGATGTTTTCTTGGTTTAAAATCCTAGGAACAATCTTTAACCAGTCATGATCTTTATGTTGCTTCTAACTACTGTTAAGTTTGGGTATTGACGAGGCAGGAGACCAGGTTAGTGACAACAGCTCTTTAATATAGTGTGACCCAGCAAAACTCTGGAGAAAAACCTCTCCTTATATACACTTCAGCCAGAGGCTGTATCCAATCAGAAGCGAGATACTTCCCGCCTAAAACTCCCGCCAAAACTTACAGTAATACATTACACTCCTCCCCTCCCAGAAGGCACTTTGCCAATATTTGCATATTACTTCTCTACGTAGTCCCGCAGGTACGTGGGGCGTCTCCTGACTCTCCCGGACCTGCGCAGTTCACTTTCTGGAGTTGAGTCGAGCTTGCCGGAGGGGCTTTTCGTTCCTCTGAGCTCCTCCTCCCGGCCATCCGGCCCTGGATTATTCGCCGGCTCGGACCTGCTGTCCTCTAGAGAGACCTGAGGGTGTCGCTGGACCTCGCCTGACTCAGATAAGTCTCTGTTTGGTTCTACGCTTTCTGTTTGTTCTCTGCTCCAGTCAGCTGTGGGGTTAATTAAATCATAGTCAGGGCTGGTCTCGCCTAATTCTGCCTTATCGCTCAATCTGTTTCTTAATTGATCTATGTGGCGCCTCCAAACTCTGCCATCGTCTATTTCCACTAGATAAGATTTGGGGCCCGTTTGTCTATGACTATCCTCTTCCAGCTTGGGCCGTCGCTGTAATTATGTGCCCACACTGAGTCTCCTATGTTTAATTCCCGGATTCTATCTGGTTTTGTTTTGAACCCGTCCTGCACGTAGTTCGGTGTAGCCGGTCTAGCGGGCACCGTAGCTTCCGCCCATTAATAGCTCGGCTGGGCTGCGGCGGTGGCCACAGGGGTCCTGTGTTGGACGGTTAGGAATCGTCGATCTGTGCCTGCCAATCGCCGGGCCGCTTCGTGATAGCGCTTCTTCGCACTCCGAACAAAGCGTTCAGCAAGGCCGTTCGGCGCGGGGTGGAACGGCGCTGAGAGGGCATGCGGATGCCCTCTTCAGCCAGGTACCCTTCAAATAATGCTGCGGTGAACTGTGGGCGTTATCGGACACGAGGGTGTCCGGTAGCCCGTGCGTGGCGAAAAGGTGTTTTAGTGCTGCAATGACAGCTCCAGCGGTTGTGGATTTCATTAGGATGATCTCCAGCCATTTGGAGAATGCATCCACCACAATTAGAAATGTTTGGCCGTGGAAGGGCGGCAAAATCAATGTGTATGCGGGACCAAGGGCCTTGGGGTTTCTCCCACTCCAACACTGGGGCCGTGGGTGGTAGTGGTCTGGATTCCTGACATACCTGGCATCGGCCAACCCTGTCACTGATTTCCCTGTCCATTAGGGGCCACCAGACATAGCTCCTGGCTAGCCCTTCATCCTTACAATTCCTGGGTGACCCTCATGCAGTAGTTCCAGGACTTTTTTTCTCAGCTTCTCTGGAACTACCACCCTATCCCCCCAGAGCAGGCACCCCCCTTGCACAGACAATTCCCCTCTTTTCTTTACAAACTCTCTAAAACGGTCGCCCGGCACAGCGGGCCATCCCCTTTGAACCCAACCGATTACAGTTCTTAACACAACGTCCCGGTAGGAGGCCCGAGCCACTTCCTGCGATGTGACTGGGCCAGAGTCCCAAGAGTCAATTAGTAGAACGGGGGCGCCCGGAGTAGGGTCCTCGATTTCCCCGGGCAATGGGCATCTGCTCAATGCGTCCGCATGCCCCAGCTCTTTTCCAGGTCGATGCTGCAGTTTGTAAGAGTAGGCGGCCAGAAAATAGTCCATCTGGTCAGTCTAGGTGAGAGTGCCACTGGCGTTGGGCGGTCGCCAGCCAGTAATCCCAATAGCGGTCTGTGGTCAGTGATAATTTCAAAGTCTCTCCCAAAACGTATTCGTGAAATTTTTTCACCCCTGACACTATTGCGAGAGCCTCCCTATCTAGCTGGCTGTAATTCCTCTCAGCCGGGGACATCGTTCGTGAATAGAACGCTATAGGGGCTTCAGTGCCGTTTGGGAGTCTGTGGCTAAGTACCGCTCCTACTCCATAGGGGGACGCATCACAAACCAATACTAACGGCAGTCTGTTGTTGTATTGTATTAACAGGCTATCGCTTGATAGCAAACTTTTTACTGTCTCAAATGCCCTATTCTCTGACTTCCCCCACGACCAAACAGCGTTTTTTCCAAGCAATTTATGCAGCGGTTCAGCAACGGTTGCCTTGTCTTTTAAAAACACGGCGTAAAAGTTTACCAGACCCAGGAAAGCCTGGAGTTCTGTCTTGTTTTTGGGTGCTGGGGCTCTCTTTATCGCCTTGACTTTGCTCTCAGTGGGGTGAATCCTTTTTGTCTATTCTATAGCCCAAAATTCAACAGATTCGACCCCTATCTGACACTTGCTTGCTTTGACTTTTAATCCTGCCGACCTAAAATGGCCAAAACTTTCCTTAATCGCTTCCCCAGTTCTCTTAAATCTTCCCTGATACCAACACATCATCGAAATAGGGTACGACTCCGGTAACCCTTGTAGGAGCCGCTCCATCAAATTTTGGAATAGCCGGGCCACACTCACCCGAACTGTAACGGGTGCACTTAAAGGCACCCGGTGCGTTACAATGGTCTGGGCTTCAGCTGTGCTAGCATCTACGGGTAGCTGTTGGTACGCTTGTGCCAAGTCTAATTTGGCGAAAATTTGTCCGTGCCTAGTGAGTGCAATAAGTGTTGCACTACTGGAACTGGGTAGGCGCTCTTTGCAATGCTTTGTTCAAGGTAGCCTTGTAATCAGCGCAAATTCTTATGGACCCGTCTGGTTTTATAGGGTGACGATTGGCGTCTCCCATTTGGCATGGTCAACTGGCACTAGTATCCCTGGCTGACTAATTTATCTAACTCTTTGTCGATTTTAGGTTTGAGTGCAAAAGGAACCCTCCTTGCCTTTAACCTAATGGGAGCTATTTGGGGTCTAAATTGAAGGAGATAGGGGTCCCTTGTACTTGCCTAAACGGTCCTCGAATACGTCTGCGAATTCCTCCATTAGGGCGTTTGCAGGTTGCATCCGTCCGTGGACGCCAGTCACCCCATTCCCAACGCCCGGAACCAGTCTAGCCCCAGCAAGCTTGGCAAGGTTCCTCGACTAACGTGATGGGCAGGGTCTTTTCGTATGTCCCGTACTTGACCTCGACGGTCGTTGTCCCTCGAACAGGGATGCGGTTGCCCTGGTAATCCTGCACCCGGGCCGTTGTTTCTGTAGCTTGCGCTTTGCGATGTGCGGCAAGGCTTTCACAAAAGTGTCCCAGGACATGATTGTGATAGCTGATCCTGTGTCTACTTCCAGTCGGCACGGTATGCCTTCAATTGTCGGGTTTGTGAAGATCTTTTCTTGATGCGGGTAGCTGCGTGGTCTATGGTAACAGTCATTCGGTTTGACTTGCGCTCTTTCTTTCCTGGCCAATCGCGGGTCGCCTCGCCGATCTCGCGCTCTGATTGGCTGGTTTGAAATTTCGGCGGAATGTGGGGTTTGCATCTCTGACTCAGAGCCGCTCTGATTGGCCGATTTGAATTTTCGGCGGAAGGTTGGGGTGCTCGGCAGACTTGAGCCAGGTGCCCTTCCTTTCACACCGCCGCAAATGGCGTCCCTGAACTTACATCTTTGGCGCTGATGTCGCCCGCAACTTCCGCATTCCTCCGGGTCTTCCTTGTCGATTTTCCGGTGTAGTGGACTTCTTCCTCCTCTTCGCTGGTTGACTCACGATAGGTTTCTTCGTGGTGGACTGTGCTCGGCTTTGCGCCCGCCATCGGCGTGAGTCGCTTTGTAAGGTGTCTGCTGCATGGTTGGACATCTCATGGGCTCTGGCTTCGTCCAGGCGTTTGCCAATGTCAGGTTGCTCTTGGCTAGCAACCGTCTCCTCAAACGGATGTCTCTGACCCCCGTATAAGTTGTTCCAGCAGCTCTTCGTCCAGATCGCGGTACTCGCAATGCTTGGAGGCTTGTCTCAGGGCTGCCATGTAGTCGCTGATAGACTCGCCTTCTTGTTGCCTGCGCTCCCCAAACTCGTACCGTCGAACGTATTTGGACGGGGCTGGTGCGTAGTGATTCTTCAGGAGGGTCTGAAGGGTCTGCCACGATACGGAGTGTAGCGGTGTTGGCTCCGCTAGGGCTTCTGCGACGGCGATGACTGCGGACCCACAGTGGCTTATGAAGTAAGCCCGTTTACGGTTGTCGGAGACTCCCTGTAGCTCGTTTGCCTCCAGGAAACTTTCGAAACTGGTCATATATATTCCCCATGTCTCCTGGGCAGGGTCAAACGGAGTGGGTGGCGTGTAGCCGGTCATCGCTGCATTCGCCGTCACCTTGCTGGGTTTGATTCTCGTAGTGAGTTCAGCTTTGTTCTGGTGCTCTGCCTCAAGATCCCACCTTCGTCGCCAATGTTAAGTTTGGGTATTGACGAGGCAGGAGACCAGGTTAGTGACAACAGCTCTTTAATATAGTGTGACCCAGCAAAACTCTGGAGAAAAACCTCTCCTTATATACACTTCAGCCAGAGGCTGTATCCAATCAGAAGCGAGATACTTCCCGCCTAAAACTCCCGCCAAAACTTACAGTAATACATTACAACTACCAACCCAAATTAACTCCATGGGTAATCCAAGTTTTAGTTTACTATAAATTAGATATTTGTAAATTGTCAGCTTGAAAGCGTGCTTCCATAGCAACTATAACCAAAGCAGCCGGACTGTTTAATGCCAACTACATTGTAGCAAAATTGTGCTTCTGTTAAATTACAATCCTATTTGGAGACCAATCAAAAAAAATGCAAACATCACCATAATATATACAGAGGTTCTTCATGAAGGTCAATTCCCATGTAGCCTTATTTAGTTGTTTCCAGATGTTTCAAATTTACGCTCTTATTAGACAAAATGATTAAATCGTGTCATGAATTTCTACATTCAGGAAACTGCTGTACCTATTCTTGTTGCATTCATTTTTTTTAATGAATTACAGTATTTATTGACCTTTTGTTTTTCTCCCTTCATCCAAGACAATTGTCTGATTGTATATGCAAGCATTTTCTCTGCTACTTAGTTGACTGCTATCAAATGCCAAATAACAGAATGCAGAATAGATTTATGCACCATGAGACAGACACTGCTGGGGTTTTGTATATGTGTGTTTTGATTCCAGTTAAACAATACCCAGAGGGCTGCCATACTAACAAGCTTTATAATGATTGACTTCACCAGCCACTTTGAGACCTTGGCTTCAGTTGAGTAGCTCAAAACCTTCAATTAACATGAAATTTATGTCTGAGACAGGACGCTTGCTTTGAGCAGTGATGCATGTCTTTGATTTTCCCCCACAATATCTGGCTCTTCCTTATTTAGATATACTTTATCTACATTATCTACTCCCAGCAATTTCTGACTGCCAAAAAAAAAAAAAAGCAATAATTAAGTTAATGTAGTGCGTGAGTCAAGAATTATGTTTAACTTTGTTAGGTGATATCTATTCTAAATAGTTTCTTTACATTGTTTATAATGCTTCACTAACCATTGTCATATTAGAAGCTGAGATATTCACTATCTTCTTTACCCTTTATATTTAATAATAACTTTTTTCTCTCTCCTGAAGCCAGTTCCTGAGATTGGTGGAGCATAAAGCTTTAAAAGCATATCACCACTTCCTGACAAAAGAGGGGTGAAATCCAGCAGGTTCTGATAGGTTCTGGAGAACCGGTAGTAGAAATTTTGAATAGTTCAGAGAACCGGTAGCGGAAATTTTGAATCATTCGGAGAACCGGTAGCAGAAATTTTGAGTAGTTTGGAGAACCGGCAAATGCCACCTCTGGCTGACCCCAGAGTGGGGAGGGAATGGAGATTTTGCAATATCCTTCCTCCCGGAGTGGGGAGGGAATGGAGATTTTGCAGTATCCTTTCCCTGTCACGCCCACCAAGCCACACCACGTCCACGCCCACAGAACCGGTAGTTAAAAAAATTGGATTTCACCACTGTGACAAAGTTAGCTCCCCATGTGATAAGTCTCCCCACCATCATGAATGGATTCCAGGTGTTCTGCTTCTCTGTAACACTGACCTTCCAGAATAGAACAAAGAAGTGTAGCATTGGCAATTATACTTAGAATAAATCTAATATGGTCACCCTTTTTCTTATAATTGTGTTTTCTTTACAGATAGTTCTAGACTTACAACAGTTCATTTGGTGACCATTCGAAATTACAATGGCAGTGAAAAAAAGTGAATTATGACCGTTTTTCACACTTACAGCTGTTGCAGCATCCCAAGCTCATAGGATCAAAATTCAGACGTTTCAACCGACTCATATTTATGACAGTTGCAGTCTCCTGGGGTCATGTTATCACTTTTTGCAACAGTCTGATGAACAAAGTCAATGGGGAAGCAAGAGTCCCTTAACAATCATGTTACTAATAGCAATAGCACTTATATACCGCTTTACAGTGCTTTACAGCCCTCTCTAAGCAGTTTACAGAGTCAGAATATTGCCCCCAATAGTTTGGGTCCTCATTTTACTAACCGGAAGGATGGAAGGCTGAGACAACCTTGAGCCGGTGAGACCCGAACTGCCAAACTACTAATTTAACAACTGCAGTGATTCACTTAACAATAATGGCAAGAAAGGAGGTCGTAAAATGGGGCAAAACTCACTTAATAGGTATCTCAATTAACAACAGAAATTTTGGGCTCAATTGTGTCATACGTTGAGGACTACCTGTATTTTCAGTTCAAAAAGGCATTTTCCTATGTTCTTGAAACAAAAGTTAAATTGCATGCACAACAGTACAAAAATGCCTAAACCATTTTTATCTTACATGTGGTTTCAATGTGATTCAGCTCTTTCTATCCATTGTACAAATATGAAGTCTACATGTCACAAGAATGTTCATTTCATTTAATAAATGGCCTTCTTTTACTTGAATACTACATTCATTTATTTTTTTATATGATATGAAGGCATTTTTCCTTTTATTAAAGTATTGTGTACAAAAGTAGTTTAAGGTCTACTTATAAAAAAGGCAATAAACAATATTTTCTTCTAGTTGCCCGATGTGTTAGAACGTAGCACCATTAAGAGACAAATATGTTCTTTTCAGATTTCCTGCTTAACAATCAGGATAGTTTGTAAGTTAAATATAACCACTGTAATAGAAACAAGGAAAAATGAAGGTAAGAATGAGGAGGAAGAGAAGAAGGAGGAAGAGGAGGAGGAGGAAGAGTGAGGAGGAAGAGGAGGACCAAGTAAGAAGGAAGAATATCAATAAAGTTTTATTTGTTGGTCTAATAATAAAGATACTAATTAACGCCTATTTTTCACATTTGCATCATAGACAATCAAACTTTTTTTGTAAACATTTTGGCAACCATTCAATTTTAAATAAGAGTGTACATTAAAGCAAGTTTTTACACACTGTATTCTGCAGAAGGCTAGGCTTCTATGAGATATTGGTGGAGTTCTGTGAAAGGCTAATAGGAAAAATAGTTTATTTAAATGCAGGCATTTTTTATCATTAGCTCTGTACTCCTTGATCTTAGTATGCAGCCTTTTTTTTCCCCTTTAACTGATAAGTTCTGCACACTGAAAAAGTTTGAAAACCTTTGCAATAAATGCATGTTGAAAACAATGACTCTTCTAGTCTAAGATACTGAATCTGGATGGTAAGTAAGGGAAGGATAAGATCACTTTCAGAATTCCATGCCATATTCAGATAAAAAAACGAAAAGAAGTAGCCCTCAAAATGGCAGAAAAACCCAAAAAAAATGAAACTATGAGAAAAATCTTGCTGTGTCCCCTCTCAGGGCTTTTATATAGCATGTGCATTGGAAAACACTTTTTTCTGCTTGCATTATTAATATCCCCTCCAGAATATAATATTGTGAGTGGTCCTGAACACTTTCTGGAGTAACAGTTGGAAACATTAGTGTAAATGCAATGAAGAAAATAACAGGATTTACATGGTGGTTTGGGAATTGCAGGATGTGTCAGTAGATAAAAGTGTGACTTTTGCAAGCTATTGCTCTCAGCTTCTGTCTCTAAAACAAAAAGCTCTTGAACTCAGTTTCTCTCTTTGTCTTTAATTAAAAAGAAACAGAATAAAGTGTTACTTGTTTGAGAAGATACAAAAAAAAATACTACCGTATTTTTTTGGAGTATAAGACGCACCTGAGTATAAGACACGCCTTAGTTTTTGGGGAGGAAAATAAGCAAAAAGCTGATTGGCAGGTGGATTGGCCTCCCGCAATACCCCCAATCAGCTGTTCCCAGAGGTGAATTTTAGCAACAGGTTCCTTGGTTGTGAGCTCCGTGCCTTGCTTTTTTTTTTTTTTTTTTTTGGCTTTTCTTTCCTGAAGCTCCATTTCAGAAAAAAACTTGTTTCTGCCTCTGAAAGCCTCCAAAACAGAACTTCAGAAAAAAAGCCTCTGAAGTTCCGTTTGGGGCTTTTTTTCTGAAGCTCTGTTTGGAGCTTTTTTTAGCCTCTGAAACCTCCATTTGAGAAGCTGGGCAGTGCTACATTCAGAATATAAGACGCACCCAGATTTTCACCCTCTTTTTGGGGGGAGAAAGGTGTGTCTTATACTCTGAAAAATACGGTAGTTCCAATGGTACCTTTACTATGCTTGCATAATCAACTGCAACTCATTCAGTGTTAATTGGGTAAACTGTATTCCAAAGGTTTAATGAAGAATATCCAAAAACTGTCTTTTGCTTTGGCATAACTCATTCCTTAAACATGCAGTTAGAATTCACCCAGACAGCAACATCCAGTCAGCTAGTTCAAATATTAAATCAGAAAGAGAAAGATTGTTTTTTTTAAATAATATTAATAATAATAATGATAATAATAATGATGATCATCATGATGATGATGATAATAATAACCATCATAATCATCATCATCATCATCAAATAACATCTTGCCAGTAGAGCAGAAAGGAAACAAACCAGGAAGCAGAGGAACAAAAGATCAGCTCCTGATTGACAAAATGATTCTAGAAAACTGCAAAAGCCGAAAAACAAATCTGCATACAACTTGGATTGACTACAAAAAAGCATTTGATTCACTACCACACAGTTGGATCATCAAGTGCCTGGACGTTATCGGAATATGCAAGTGTATCGGTAATTTCATTGCAAATACGATGAAGCACTGGAAAACAGAACTGTTTATTGGAAGTGAAAACTACAGACTGGTCAACATCAGAAGAGGGATTTTCCAGGGTGATTCTTTGTCACCTCTGCTGTTTATCGTTGCTATGATCCCCCGTCAACAATTTTACAGAAAACTAACCTGGGTTATCAAACTGCTAAAAATTCACAGAAAATCTCTCACCTGCTGTACATGGATGACCTGAAGCTATACGGAAAATCAGAAATTGAAATCCAGTCACTGACCAATACAGTTCGAGTTTTCAGCACTGACATCAGCATGGAGTTCGGCCTGGACAAATGCGCCACAGTGGCACTGAAGAAAGGGAAGATCATAGAAAGTGATGGAATTGAAATGCCCAATGGACAAACCAACCCGAAGCCTACAAATACCTGGGCATACTGCAGCTGGACAATATCAAGCATGGGCAAGTGAAAAATGTGGTCAGCAAATACACGCAAAGGGTCAGGAAACTTCTAAAAAGTAAACTGAATGGCGGTAACACCATCAAGGTTATAAACAGCTGGGCCATACCCGTTATCAGATATACTGCTGGAATTGTAAACTGGACACAGGCAGAGCTGGACAGCCTGGATAGGAAAAAAAGAAAAATGATAACCATACACTATACGCTGCACCCACGTAGTGACGTTGACAGGCTATATTTGCCCAGAAAGGTAGGCGCAAGTAAAGCAGACAGCTGAAGAAGAGAAACATGCTCTGGCAGATTATGTGAAAGACAGTGTTGAACCAGCTTTGATGGAGGTCAACAAAAGGAAGCTGCTAAAAGTACAGCAAACCAAGTATCAATATAGGAAAACAGTGATGCAAACTCGAGCTGACAGCTGGTATAACAAAGCGCTGCATGGACAGTTCCTTGAAAAGATCCACGGAAAAGTAGATAAGGAAAAGACCTGGTTATGGCTGACCAACGGAACATTGAAGAAAGAAATAGAGGCATGATTCTTGCAGCCCAAGAACAAGCCTTTAGAACAAATGTAATCAAAGTCAGAATAGAAAAATCTGCTGATGATCCCAAATGCAGACTCTGCAAAGAAGCAGATGAAACCATTGATCACATACTGAGCTGTTGTAAGACAATAGCTCAGACCGACTACAAACAACATCACAACACAGTTGCTCAGATGGTCCACTGGAACTTGTGTCACAATTACCATCTGCCTGTAGCAAAGAACTGGTGGGATCATAAGCCTGAAAAAGTGATTGAAAATGAGCATGCAAAACTACTATGGGATTTCTGAATACAGACTGATAAAGTTTTGGAACACAATACCCCTGATATCACGATTGTGGAAAAGAAAAAAGTGTGGATAGTTGACATTGCTATACCTGGTAACAGCAGAATCGATGAGAACAACTTGAAAAAGTCACCAGATATCAAGATTTGAGAATCAAATTGCAGAGACTCTAGTATAAACCAGTGCAGGTGGTTCCAGTGGTACTCAGCACACTGGGAGCTGTGCCTAAAGACCTAGGCAAGCACTTAAAAGCAATTGGCGCTGACAAGATCACCATTAGTCAGTTGCAGAAGGCCACCTTACTGGGATCTGCTCGCATAATTCGCCAATATATCACGCAGTCCTAAACACTTGGGAAGTGTTCGACTAGTGATCTGTGATATGAAATCCAGCATAGTTATCTCGTTTGCTGTGTATACTGTCATTTTGTGTAAATAATAATAATAATACGTCTTATTGAACGATAATAGAAGTCATGCAACCCCTTAGAAAAGGAAACATTACATGGAGACAAGCCAATAAGTGTACTATTTCCTGTGTTAACCCCAGTCATGAACATTTATTTCATCTTCCAATTTTACCCTTCCCCATATTACTCATTCAAGCTAAAAAAAATGAGGAAACACAACTTTCTTAGCCTTTGGGTATATGCCAAAACATGGGCATGACTAGGAGAAAAACTAAATATAAATTAAGTTATATCTAAATCTAATTCAATTACAATTAATATAATTTCATCTTGTGTAATTAAATGTAATTAAATAATGCACTCTTTTAGCCTAATGGTTGGCCTGCAGTGAATAATAACAGGGTTAATAATGAGCCGGGACTGAAGAAAATCCTCCCCTCCCCTCATAAAATGTTAACATTTTATATTATCTACAACATCAAAACAATAAGCCAAAACACAATTAAAAGTACATCAACAATAAAGATGTCAACAATTAACATCCAGCAGCAAATTAAGCATAGTTATTAAGAAAGAAAGCTATACAGCAAAAACATGTTTTAAGATTGACCTGAGTGACTGAGGGAAGGAATTCCAGAATGCTGGAAGCACCACTAAATACACTGATGCCATACAGTCATATTGTTGGAAGAAATGTCCATCTGGGTTCAATTCCAAGTGGGGAGAAAGACAGTGGAAAGATGGAGAGTGCTTGGAAGGATGGTTTTAATAATGAATAGTTTGAGGTCCTGGGCAAAAATGAGCACATGAAGGAGAGGGAGGGAGGAAGGGAAGGAGAGAGAGAGAGAGAGAGAGAGAGAGATTTAAAGCCTCTTTTGGGCCCCGCCTTGGAGCTTCCTGTTCCTGTATTCTGATTGGTTGTCAGACTTCCATGGGACCATGCAGGAGTAACTTTGTAGGTTGTCTTGAGTCCCAGGCGTGGTTGAATCTTGCTGGGTGATGTAATCTCCCCAGGTGTCATGTGGCTAGATGGGTAGAGGGCTAATCCTATCATGTCCTGAGGGACATGTCTTAATCCCATCACCCTGGAGCTAAAGCGGGAGCAGGGAGCTACAGGCAGCTGCTTTGCCTTTAAAACATGTTTCTTTTCTCAACCAGGGAAATATAATATTCTGCCTCTTTAATATTTCCTAAAATATTTCATTCTTCTAGGAAGGGGGTGGATACTAACTTTCTTCAATATGCTCAGGGCAACATACACAAAAGACTGCAGGTAGTCCTGGATCACAACTGAGCCCAACATTTCTGTTGCTAAGCGAGACATTTCTTAAGTGAGTTTTGCCCCATTCTATGACTTTTCTGGCCATAGTTGTGAAGTGAATCATTGCAGTTAAGTTAGTAACATGGTTGTTAAGTGAACCTGAATTTCCTGTTGACTTTGCTTGTCAAAACGGCACTAAAGGTGATTATATTACCCTGGGATACTGCAACCGTCATAAATATGAGTCAGTTGCCAAGCTTCTGAATTTTGATCACATGACCTTGTCAGTTAAGTATGAAAAATTAATTTATTTATTTGTTTTGTCACACAGTATATATAAGCATAAGCATGAAATAACTATACAATATATAAACATATATATAAGCATAAGTATGTAATAACTATATTAATTGGATATAATAAAAGGAAACAATAGGACAGGAACGGTAGGCACATTTGTGCTCTTATGCACGCCCCTTACAGACCTCTTAGGAATGGGGCGAGGTCAATAGTAGACAGTTTTTGGTTAAAGCTTTGGGGATTTTGGGAAGAGACCACAGAGTCAGGTAGTGTATTCCAAGCATTAACAACTCTGTTACTGAAATCATATTTTCTGCAATCAAGATTAGAGCGGTTAACATTAAGCTTAAATCTATTGTGTGCTCGTGTATTGTTGCAATTGAAGCTGAAGTAGTCTTCAACAGGAAGGACATTGTAATAGATGATTCTATGAGTTAACTATGAGTTTAACTATGAGTATAAACTCATATGAGTTTATGAGTTAAACTCAGGTCATGTCGAAGGTCACTCCCTTTTTTCAATGCCATTATAATATTGAATGGTCACTAAATGAACTGTTGTAAGTCAAGGACTACCTGCACAGAGCTGGGCAGCATTGCAGCAAGGAAACCTTATCTTCAAGTAAGAGGTGCTTAAATCATGTAGGGATTTAGATGTGGTAAGAACAGATTATTGGATTTGGCTCAAAAAGTAACTGGAATGTAACGCTAACAGCATGTAAAGAGAGGACAAAGGTTCAATTGCACAGCTTTGGCAAAGATATTCACTTTTTTAAACTTCCCTGTGAATGTTCTAAAAGGCAGATAATACATTTATTTATTTATTTATTTATTTATTTATTTATTTATTTATTTATTTATTTATTTATTTATTAAATTTTTATACCGCCCTTCTCCCAAAGGACTCAGGGCGGTGTACAGCCAAAAGATAAAAAACATAAAAATATACAATTAAAACAACAATTTAAAACCGAGCATATTAGAAAAAAATGGCCAACATTAAAAAATTTAAAATTTAAAATTACGAACCCTAAAATAATAAAACCCCAGTTAAAAATTTAAAAATATTAGTAGTTAAAAACTACTTCATAGTTACTTGAATAAAAAGGTTTTATTTATGTCAATATAACCACAAAATTGCCTTATGTTTTAATGATTGCCAAACAATAACAATAACCAAAAAAACCCAAACACCTTTGTGTCACACCACAAAGTTCTCTTGCAATTGCAAATTTGAACTATCATCATGACTTGATCAATAGGACAACCGGAGAGTCCCTGGAAACAACCTTAGGGAAAAAGATCGAATTGATCCAAGTTGAATCACCATATTCTAAATCATTACACGTAGTTCTCATAGGCAGTATCTGTTAAATCAGAAATAATGTTGTAACCATTTTCTGTCTTCAAAGGTGGTAATTGATTCCACACTTCATCACAAAAACATTTGAAGCTCATAATTTTTAGCTTTTTATTATTGATTCTCTTCCCCCCAGGTCCCAAACATATAGATTTTTTTCCAACTTTGTGACATGTTGTTGCTGTGTGAATCCATTGAGACAGGTAACTGTAAATCTATAAAGGCCCAGTGACTGCCGACAACATCCTTTTGATTCATTTACAACATTTTCTTTTGAAGACAATGCTATTAAGCAGATGAAAATATAAAAAATTATAAAGACAAAGTCTGAATTGTAGATTTTAGAAGGCCCATTGAATTCCAAAAATGTATTCCCACAGAAATAAAAAGCTTCCTTTTTCTAATTAGACTTCTCTGAGTATTTAAAAAGCACGTAGACTTTTTTCATGGGCCCCAATTGAAATTCTGTATATTTCTGTGAAAATAAAACAGTCCAACAATGTGCAGAACTCTCAAACCTACAATCTCTTGATGTTCCTGAAATTTTCAACACAACTTTGTTAATAACCATTGCTATTGCATACAAAAAAGTTAGTCACCACAATCAAAATAAATGTTTCAATATTCAATATTCCATAGGTGTAAAGAAGCTGACAAAGACTTCTAATCTATATCTACATGGTAAAAAGTTAAATCTTTCTGCAAGTGTGAATGCATAGGGTCCTTTTTGTGAGGGAAATGGGCAATTTCTAAATTAAATGAATAACAAATATTTACTGTTTCTATGCAATGTGTTACAGATTCAGACTAAAAAAAAACAGAAAGTAGTGGGTACCCTACCAGTCACCTGTAACACCTCATTTAGTAGACATAATACCCTCTAACACCATGTCCTGAGGTACCCAAGACTATCTTTCTATTCTTTTTTAGCCATTAATACTGTGCAGCAGGTATTTGTTTTACATGACAATGTAATATGAGAGTAGGCATACAAATGCGTTTATCTCAGCACATTTAAGATAACACTTGTGTATCATGTTTATGAAAATGCTAATAAAAAGATGTAGCATATTCTTATTTCAATGAATCTCCATTTTTATGAATTTCCTTTTTATAAGTGCTGAAATTTTAAAAGTGCTGGAGTTGGTAACAGGCAATCTGACCAAAATGCTTAATTTAGCATGGGACTAATCTAAAGAACCATAAACTGGATTGTAGCCAGAGTTTATTGATGTGCCTAAAATCTCCCATGATTCCCTAGTAATACATTAATTATCTTAAATTAGGACACGTTCCAGTAAATTCACTATTTTAAAAAGCTTATAATCAAGTACATGATACCCATTGCATTAAGAAGACTGCATTATAAAACAATGTTAAAAGATGTTCATAGCAAAACACTTTAATGCATTATGTATGGTTGCATTAAATGATGGAAGCAAATATATGAGCTTAATCAATAACATTAGCTTTATGTCATATCATTTGCTTGTTTGAACAAAAGAAAAGCAACCTCTTCACACATTAGGTTATTCAACCTACAAATTTACTAAGGCAAATATCTCTTTTCATACTTTAAAAAAAACTAAAAAGTTGGCAAGCTTTAAAGCAAATACCTCATTTCCAGCATCATTTTCAATAATGTGAAAGTTGCCTTGAACCATGAGATCAACAGCAAATAAATATGATAATAGTAAAAATTTGATAATAATCATAATGTTCCAGCCATTCTCAGAAATGATCATGATCCTGAGTGCCTAAAACCGAATGATTTGTTTAAAAATAGTCCCATTTGCACAGATCAAACTAAAAACAAAGTTGCAGAATATCCAGGACAGTGATGGCTAACCTTTTCCAGACCGAGTGCCCAAAGGGCGCATGTGTGCATGCGAATGTGTGTGCATGTGACCGAACCCCCAAAATGCAATGCCCCCACGCATGTGCACCCCCTGCATGCCCCCTGCATGCTCCCATGAATGTGCTTGTGGGCCCCCTCATGTGTCCCGCTCCCCACACATGCGCGGCAGAGACCTGATGACCATCTGGCTGGCAGGAGTCAGATGTGCATGCACAGTGGAGCTGAACTGGGGCAACAGCTTACGTGCCCACAGAGAGGGTGATGCATGCCATCTGTGACACGTGTGCCATAGGTTCTATTGTGACTCAGGCCCAAAAAGGTAGTAATAAACTTAGTCCGTGGAAAAACAAACAAACTTCATTCAAACAGCTGGGAATTACTTCATTCCCAGCGTTGTTCAACTCAAAAGTAAAACAAATGCCTCCCAAATTACTCAGTTATCTCGCAAACCTTGGTCCAATTAGGCAAACTGCCAAAGGCCCTTTCTGGCAAACATCCAGAAGCCACAAAAACAAAGACGTAGATGAAGCAGAAGACGAAGCAGAAGACGCAGCTACAATGTTGTTTTCCGGCAAAGCTCAAACGCTGGTGCTGGTCTGTTTTAAGCCTATGGGAGGGGCCAATCATCTCTTGGCCCTACTCCTGAGTTGTCCTCTCTGCTTGAGTTTCTCTTGCCTTCTGGCAACTCTTCTCATGCGTGCATTAGGAACAGGCTCCTCCTGGTCCTCTGCCTCACTACTATCAGTCTTTGGAGGCTCTGGAGTCTGCACCTCACTTCCTGATGGCCCTGGCCTCACCTCAGCCTCAGCGCTGTCCGACTCAGTTGCCAGCTCCGTAGGCTATTGACGGACCACAACAGGTTCGCCATCACAGTCCTAGGATCTTAGAATACATATCAGGACAAGCTTGTTTGTTTTTTATAAAATAGCAATAGCACTTAGACTTATATACTACTTCACAGTGCTTTACAGGCCTGTCTAAGCAGTTTCCAGAGTCAGCATATTGCCCCCAATAATCTGGGTCCTCATTTTACAAACCTCGGAAGGATGGAAGGATGAGTCAACCTTGAGCCTGATGAGATTTGAACAGGCAAATTGCAAGCAGCTGGCAGTCAGCAGAAATACCCTGCATTACTGCATTCTAACCATTGTGCCATTATGGAAGTTTGTGACTGATAATAATTTTATGAACAGGCAAGTCCTTCTGCAATAAGCATTCTGTGAGAACATTCACAACATTCTCCCAAATATCTCTATCATAAGTGCAATTAAAAAAAAAAAGAGTGGAGTTTGTTGTATGGAGTTATGGGGAATAGCTATATTATCCTATCAGTTCTACAGAACCAAGTTTTCTTTCAGTATTCTTTACTAGTTAATCACACAGGAATTCAGATTTGCCCTTTCTTTGATTTCAATTGTTTTTCTAATCAGGACCCCAAATTGTGCCTTCTCTGCCAAAGTGCCTGCATCTGGAATTAGATTTTTTAAAAATCCTCTCTATACTAGTCTGTAAGATTCAAACAGCTCTCTCCATATCACTATTTCAAAGGGCCCTGAAAACTGGCTCTTTGCCCAGGGATTTGGGAAGTTTGATTGAAGCCCCCCCTTTTCTTTTTTCATGTGGGTTAGTTATCTTTACTATCTTTGTTCTTTTTTGTTGTTTTGTTGTTTTAATTTTTTAAACATTTTGTAAACCACCAAGAATTACTCAGAGTCAGCATACAAATTAAATGAAGAAATGAATAAATTTTTACTGCTTTCTTATTGTCCTTTTTTAAAATTAGAAATAAAGGCCTAGGGAGACGACTTCCGGTGTCCAGGGGCAACGGTCGTCTGGAGGCTTCTCTTGCCCCCAGCGCCCGAATCCGGCCGCCGCCGAGGCCCCCAGGGGCCAGGTGTTCCGAAAAGGACACCTGCCGCACGGACGGCTCGCCAGGGGTCTCCCAGCCGACATACAGGACTGGGGGGACCGATGCTGGCGCGTCCTAGGCTCGGCGGGGTTCGGAGGCCACGGGCCACGGCCATTACTTTGGTCGTCGCCTGGGCCGCTGTGCCCGGTGACACCGGGGCTTTGGATTTATAACTGCAGCAGCCTGGTGGTGAACAGGGAACGGAGAAGAATTGAGGAATGGAGAAGGGAAGGGGATATCGGTAAACGGGAGTGGAGTGCTCCGGAGTGCGGGGGGGTTTTTCTCCCCTGCGGCTGGAAGGAGCACGAGTCATTCTGGAGAGAGGAGAACTTAAAATAAGAAGATTACTGGTTTTGTGGAGCTCTGGAGAGAAGAGGTGATGGAGAAATTTAGGAGGGAGGGTTTGAGGCCCCCCCTCCCTCTGGGGAACAGTGGTGGCGTCCAGCTTCCGCCTTCACTATGAGAATCTTGATGACATCACTTCCCTTCGGCTTCCTGGTTGACTAACTGTACTCTGGACTCGTTGCTCCTGTGAGTGCCCCCTGGTGGATCCGGAGGAAATTACAAGGATATTGTGCTTGCCTGAGGATTTTGAATTTATTTATTTCCAAATGGCAAAAGGTCAGAGACCAACTGCTGGAGAGATGGAGAGAATTCTGGAAAAGTTATCCAATATGGACAAGAAACTGGATGATTTGCAAAGAGGCCAAACGGAAATAAGAGCAGAAATTGTGACTATCCAAAAGGATTTAAAGGATACTCAACAAGTCTCAGCAGAAAACAAGCAGAAAGTGGAAGGTCTGGAGGGTGAGATGCGGGCAGTGCAGAAAAGAGAGGAGACGACAGGCAATGCTGTGCTTGGACTACAGATGGATAAAATGTCTTATTTCCTTAGGTTTCAAAATTTGGAAGAAGTGGACCAAGAAGATTTGAGAGATGTTGTGACTAAATTGTTGGGAGAATTTCTTGGGAGAGGTGTTGATTTCATGAATTGGGATCTGGATCGAGTTTATAGAGTTAATTCACAATATGCACGCACGCATGCAGTTCCCAGAGAGGTTCATGTCAAATTTGTGAGAAGAGAGACGAGATGAAATTCTTAGAAAACATAGGAGTGGGGCATTGACTTACAGGGGCAGGGAGATAGCCATTCTGAGGCAGATTCCCAGACAGGTACGTGAAATGAGAAAGAAATATTACTTTTTGTCAAGCAAATTGTACCAGAAGGGAGTGGGCTTCAGATGGCTGATGCCAGAGGGATTGATGATTTTCCGGGAGGGCATTACGAAAAAAATTAGTACAATTGCGGAGGCTACGGCCTACGTGGAGGAACACAAAGCCCTCCTGGAATCAGATGACCCAGGAATTGAAGAAGGGGAGGTTATAGACCATGGGGCGGTGGCGGCTGCCGCTGTTGCGGCCCTGGAGTTGGGTCAGGCTGAACCCAGAGTTCTGAGATCCAAAACTAGGAAGTGATAAAGATATTTGGTATTGTGTTGGTTTTCCTTATTCTCTTTTGTATGATATTCTGTTTATTCTTGACCCTTCTTTATTGCGTATGTAAGATTTGTAAACTTAGCTACTTCGTGTCACCTGCTTGCCATATGGCTGTTGTATGTGTTAAAAAATTTGAGCAAAATTCTTATCTAGGATAAGAAAAATGAAAATTTGCCATACCTGATATGTATTTGTATATACCTTTTTTGACCAATAAAAACTTTTTGAACAAAAAAAAAAAGAAATAAAGGCCTAAATTATATTGAATGCTATATTCTTTGCCCCTTTATTTCTGAACTGTTACATTCAACGTGTATTTGGATTCAACTTGTATTCAGTTGGAGACTGAGCTTGAGAGTTACTGCTTTAGGAATACTCGGAAACAAAGATTTAAAAAAATTAGGAAAACACTATTCATTACTATGCTATTAAACGCCAGCAATTCCTTGAATTAATTTGGTCAGCAACCACTTAATTTAAATTGTTCCATACTGTATTTTTAAGCATATCACCAACAAACCAAATTAACATAAATCCCAGGAATTTATCAATGTACCTATAGTTGTACTATAGCTAATCATTAATAAGCCCAAACTCTTTAAATTAAACAGCTTGCATTTATTGTCTAGCTAGGACATCTTAATTCTTGGAGTATACAGTTATAAGAGAACTTTGTATCCGCTATATATTTTCATTCATCCATGTTTGTGTTTGTGTGTGTATTTCATTATCAACATACCTTTTAAACTAATTCTAATTGTCCATATTTTAGCAGTAATTATTGCAATGTAAATAGCCTTTATGTACAAATAAGTATTTTTAACAGGGCATTTTTTCCCTTCTGATGTAGCAATAAGACATCCACTAAAAACTCTTTTTGATCTTTCTTTCTCCTAGAAAATTTGATGTTCCTATCACATATCTAACAAGCAGCAGTGATACAGAATTCTTCATAGGTAAGTTCATTGTTTCTGTATATCTGTTGATGCCTATAAATATGCAGGCTGGGAACCTTCCCTAATCAAGATTAGATGACAGGAAGATGCTCCTCTCATTTGTTTATTTGATTTTTTGATTATTTATTCAGTATTTTACCCAAGTGGAAAATAACATAAGATTGATTTAACAGTTCCATGCTTTGCATTACAGACAAGATGATATTCTCTTTGGTTTTTGTGGTTTGTTTTTCACATAACACCAATTATGTGCAAGCTGCAAACATATACAGGCCATTTCTCAGATGTGAGTTAGGTCTAAAATCTTTACAATAAATCATAATCTCATGCATATTACACATATGCATTTAATATATGTGTAAAGACAATTAATATCTTCTCTGCTTCTCTTATGCTCAGGTTCCAGTTCATGGATTGTAATTCCCATTATCCTCTAACCACTGGCCATGACAAAGGCTAATACAGATTGGAATTCAGTAGTACTTGAAGACCCACATCTTGTCCACCAACATATTAGGATCCTCTGTTCGCTTTCATGTTTTTGTTGGATTAATGTAATGTAAAAAAAATTATAATACAGTGTGTTATATATACATTACTAGCTGATAACCCGGCGTTATAGACGTTGAAGCATTTGTCTGACAGGGAGCCATTGGGAGGGGCCTTTGTTCCCCCTACTACCATGCCCATCATCCCTGCCCTCTCCTGTCCCACTCCCATGGTCTCTTCTTTCCTGCCTTGTCTATGATCCTGGCACTTTGCCCCAAAGTCATCAGGCGCTTCCCCCATTGGTCCACTGGAGGGCAAATGTCATGGCTGGCTTTCCAGAGAAGCTGCAAAGGAACTGAAATCACAAACAATTGCCACTTTAGGATGCCACACTCGCTCTCCTTAATGGTCCAGCTTTCCAGAGGAAGCTGTGAAGGAACTGACATCACAAACAATTGCTACTCTAGGAGGCCACACTCGCTTTCCTTAATGGCCCAGACGTTCCACAATTATGCTGGAACACACACACACACACCAGGGGTGTCTTCTCCCCCCCCCAGTATTTGTTTCCAGAGGGTAAGACATCTGTGTACCAAGTTTAATTGATATTGCTCAAGGTGTTCCAGAGTTATGCTGGAATACACACACACACACACACACCTAGGGTGCTTTAGGTGTCTTACCCCCACAGTATTTGTTTCCAGAGAGTAAATCATCTGTGTACCAAGTTTGGTTGAAATTGCTCAAGGCATTCCAGAGTTATGCTGGAACATACATACAAACATACATCCTTTTTTATATATATAGAAAGATTGTGTGTGTTGTATATACCAACATTATTACACATCTTAATGGAAGTAGAGTCACAACAAATGGCTTGTACTTTACTTTCTGTATAACTTGTAAATTAGCATCTTATTAGTTTCTTCATCATGAATATGTCAGATGTGCCCCAATAGAAAATTGTACAATTACTTATATTAAGTGTCATTAGACATCTGTCATGATGTCTGTCAGATATGGGTGTTCTCATTCTTCTTCAGTTCTGTATAAAATCCAATGTTATCCTCAAGCTAGCTGTTTTCTTCCTGATAGCCCCACTATCAGAGATATCCTTTTGTTTATAAGAAATGGCAAATCTATTTTTATAACCAAAGCAAGGAGATATAAATACCTTTTGTGAGGCAGACGAACCCACCTCATATTCTAATCTTATAAAATAACTCCCCCTCCCCCCCCAAAAAAAAACACATCAAGAAACTGAAACTAATGTAAGATATTTGTCCTTTTCTTAATTCTCTCAACTCAGACTTACAATAAAAGCCCTGCAACATAGAGCAACCTTAGAAATCATAAACTCTGGAGCTAATACTTCTTTTATTATAAGATTATAGCAGCTGAAGACTTGTAAGTCTGAATGCACTTCTGCTCTCTTTCCCTTTGCCCTTGTGAGAACTAGGGAGGGTTGTGCCTGAAACACTTTCTCAAATAACATTTCTGCTTGGACTCAGATTTCTTTTATCTGACCATTGTCTTGGTTGCAGCTCTTCCTCCTATACGTCATTACATTTACAAAAAATAATTTAAAAAACTGAAAAGTTAACAGGATGTATTATAGAAAAATCTAAAAATATACCACCCTATGCACTATATAGATCTAATGCAAAACACTAGCCTGTCAAATTGTTGATCAAATCCAAGAATGGTAACGAGATATAATCCTATCACTGGAATTCATTAAAAAAAAGCATATCCTAAATACACCTTTCAATTATCGTCATCAAGATTCACAATGCTTTTTTACCAACTGCTGAAGCCAGCATGTTTCTTTGTCCAGCTCTTTCTTTCAGGAAATGTGGATGGGCTCTTAAACACTGATTAGAAAGCTCAATAAATACTGTTAATGAGCCAGGATCGTGTGTCCCAGCTAAAACCCAAGAGGACAAGAAAAGTGGAGATCACAGATCACAGGATGGAAGAATAGACTTTTTAATAGAATGTTGAAATATAGCTGTCACATATGCTATCAGCCCATCACTGAAGACCACAAGCCTAATTGTGCCTGTTTGGAGGTTGCTCCTAGAGCAACCAACAAAAACAGTGGCAATGATTCATTATGATAAGTATATGAGACATCCAGATTATCTCATCTTCCAGTAGATTCTGACCCTATTTTTTTTTTTAAAAAAACCTATTTTCTGTTTTAACAAAGATCATATATTTTGCTAGAATGACCTGTCTCAGAAATCCAATTCTCCAGAATTATCCCTGTTCCAGACTGCTGTGTGCTTTGGTAGTCTCAGCTTATTCAACTGTCATTCTCCTGCCTTCCATCAGGGACCTGTTTGCATACATTTTATTTGTAAAACATTACACCATATTAGATTTTTTTTTAAAAAAAACCACCAAGTTTGCCATATTGGTATTATCACAGTGTATTTTCTCTATTTATGCTTTCCACTACTTCATCCAGAACAATCAGGGGCCGTAATAGCTCAGACTGTAAGGAGTCTGTTATTAGAAAACAGCAGCCTGCAATTACTGCAGGTTCAAGCCCGGCCCAAGGTTGACTCAACCTTCCATCCTTTATAAGGTAGGTAAAATTAGGACCCAGATTGTTGGGGGGCAATAAGTTGACTTTGTAAATATACAAATAGAATGAGACTATTGCCTTATACACTGTAAGCCGCCCTGAGTCTTCGGAGAAGGGCGGGATATAAATGTAAATTTAAAAAAAAATCAATCAATCAACCAGAATAGACATGGAAGGGACTTTGGAGGTCTTCTAGTGCAGGGGTCTCCAACCTTGGCAACTTTAAGACTTGGGGACTTCAACTCCCAGAGACCCCTGTTCTAGTCCAACTCCCTGTTCAAGCATTTGAGACCACTCCCAGAGACCCTATAGCATTTTGGCTGCCTTGTGACTCACTACATTATTCCTTACGGGTAAAAAATTCTGATGTGTGTATATTTATTTTATTTATTTTATTTTTATTTATTTAGTTGTCAAACATAGATAACAGGTATAAGTATAAACATGGACATGAGCACAGGTAATGAGTACGAATAAATGGGACAGTGGAACAGGCACGGTAGGCACGCTGGGTGTCTGTGTGTGTGTGTGTGAGAGAGAGAGAGAGAGAGAGAGTCTGAATGCAGTATGTCATGGTCTGTCCAACTTTGTGATTGGGATGCAGTAGCTGCTTTCACACAAAAAGTCAATCTGCCATCAATTTACAACTCTGGTCAGATTTACTTTTTGCACCAGTAGAGCTTACCAGATATCTTGTTACCAGATAACAACACTGCTGTCTTCACCTGTTACAGCTTAAAGAGGAGGGGGGAGTCAGATAACACTATCAGTCCTCAGATATTATCAAAAATGTCTCAAAAATCAAAAATTATATCAGAGAAGAACTGCAGAGTTATTTATGAAACTGTAGAAAAAGAAACATTTTTGAATCCAAATTTTGAAATGGATCATTATGAAAATTAATTTCAGAGTAAAATATTCCTTGGACGAGGATGTAAATCACCTTGCTGTTACACTATGGGAAAGAACAATATTGCAAAATCCAATCTGGGTTGGATATTGCAACATTATCCTGAGACACTTATATTTGCCTTCGTTCATGCAGAATGTTGAAAATTAAAACTTCATTATCTCACTCTGGACTATTTTTAGTTGATGTTCTCTTTTAAAAATGTATCTTATACACTACTTATAGTAAAAGAATGATAACATCATTCTTTTACTTTACTTACTTACTGTCAGGGTGAAAGTAGATTTAGAAACTTTGATACAGAATAGAGGTTGGTAAATTCCAAGTGTCAAAAGGAAATTGGTCATTTTAAATTAGCACTTCCTTCCAAACCTATGCTTATCTGTTTACACTTGTTCCATATCCATCATGTTCAATTTGCCTATGGCCACCTAGAATTAACATAATTAATAATAGAATCCAAATTCAACTGCCATGGCCTCAATTAAATTCACTCTCATAAATTAGATTGAAAGAAAACCTGTCTTCCTATCTTTCTGAGGAAAGAGATAGATAGTAGGCAAGCAAAATATCAGGATCATACCCTGAAAATAATGAATACAAAGTCCTCCTTCTGGATTAACAAATCTTCTGAAAGATGATATGTGCCTTGCCAAGGCCAGGCCTTCAATTGCTAAGTTACCTCAAGGCAGCAACTCTGGTGTAAGTACTTTGGTCTCTTCTGACAAGGAGCCACTATAAATCAATCTTCACCTTATGGCACTTCTGAAAAAGTTAAGATTCAGATCAGGATTGTAGACAGAAGCTCTGGATCCTTTGCCTCTCAGACATTTAGCTAGCCATAAAATAATTCTTGGAACATATGTAAAAGAAAAGGAATTTATTCTCCACAGATACGCCTCGAGCAAAACCTTCAATCAGAATGTGACGCATTGTTAGAGATTTATACCTATTAAGAACAGCAGCAGCACTTAATAGAGTAGAGGTCCTCACATTTTCACAACCAAAGCTCCTGGCTTGCCCCATGGATTTCTGAATGCAGCTTTTTCTTCTCTGCCCCCTTTTCACTTTCTCTCTCCCTTGCTTCTTTCACCTTTATAGAAAATATAGTAATGAGACCATTAGACTGCTTCTGAATCCAATCCGACTGCTTAACAACCAATATACTAAGAAAGGCATAAAATAAAATTTTATGTGCAAGTAAAAAAAAATTCTTTTTTTACTTGCACGTAAAATTTTCTGCTTTGTCACCTAATAAATTTTTGTCTGTCTGTCTGTCTGGGAGACAAACTCTTAACACCTGCATGTTTCTATTTTGCATTAAATGTATTAAATATAAAAACTAAATTTTAAGAGGAAAATGCTATATAAACATAAGAATTAAAATTTGTTATGGAACCAAACTTTATTCTGCTACTAACTGGTTCACTCTGCTGTTCTGGACTTAAATCATCGTTCTCCAAAACTTGTTAAAGAAGGATACCAAGGTGAATTAAATTCTGTCTCTTAGTTTAGCTCTGGCCAGCATATAAATATTTTAACTTTTATGAGCACCATTTGGAGAAATGGATTACAAAGAAAGAAATGAAAAGCAGCTATAAACCATTAGCTGGAATGATCATTAAAAAAGTGAGAACAATATTGCAGCCTGCATCCACATCTTTCATTCTTGATCGTCCACAACTGATTAAAGCTTTAACCCTTTGGAAGTCATTTCACTGCAGCCCAGTAAACTCAATGGTCATTTTCACTGCTTTTCATGCACTGATTGACCAAAATATTAGCCTTCATAGTTTGAGTATTCCTTTAAACACGGCATTAAGAATTATCCCTGTACACAGGGCCATCTTTTATATAAGTTTTTATATGCCTTATGTAATATTAGTGCTGTTAACAGAGGCGTGAATGAAATATCATGAAATAAACTCTTTTATTTTCTTCCATGGCTCATATCCTGAGAAAGGCTGTTTCTGAGCCCAACCTGCAGTTTCATCCCTATGAAAATTCTCTGTAAGTTTTGATTTTATTTAAATGTGTGTATTTGTTTCATCCAATATTATCATGGCTAAAAGCAATTCCAAAGCAGATTGCATCAATTATATGTGTCCTAAGAACAGATAAAAGCAGCCAGCCTACCCTACTGCAAGACCAAATGCTAAGAGTTCTTGCTAGTATGGTCATGCCTTTTATCTTCTGGTTTGTTTGAGATGAAACACTCAAGAAACAGAAAGAACAAAAATAGTAATAAACAATTTTAAATATTTTCTCCTAATACTCTAGAGCAGGGGTTTCCAACTTTGGCAACTTTATGCCTGGAGGATTTTAACTCCCAGAATTCCCCAGCCAGTTACCTAGCACATAACTTCATTGTTTAAAAAATCATCCATCCCCTCTGCAAGTTTCTCAATGTTTGTCTATAATGCTGTCATAACTTTTCCATTTAATTTCATCATACTGATCCAAGATCAGTAGAAAGCTTTTATTGTTGGTGAAGCGAGTTCTATGATGCATGTCAGCCAACATTAATTAATGTTACCTGCCAAAGAAAACCCCCATGCAATCAGTCAGCTTCACTTGAGCAGAAATTGGCCACTGTTGTTCACTGGGCTTTAATTATGAATTTATTTATTGTTTGTTAAATTTATACCTCACCTTTTCTCTTTTGAACACAAGGCAGCAGCCATAGTGATACCTCCTTCAATTTTTTCATAATTTATGTTGACCTAAGAGAAAGTTACTGACCCAACGACAATTAGTGAACTTCCATGGCTGAGAATGGACTTGAACCTAGATCTCTCTAACCTAAAATTTTTAACCACTAGATCATACTGCTCAATGTAACAAGGAATAAACTTCTCTATACCTATTTATATAGTGATATCCACTATTATACATAGTGATGTCCAATGTATTTGAGGTGATTCTCCAGGACTTTCTGATGTTAATATACTGTATGTCAAGTTTCGTGGTATGGCCCTGTACAAGATGGGTTTTTCAACGTCAGTATTCTATCCACAGTATGAGAGTCACAGGGACTTCTAGATCTATATGAAATGATCTGCTCTAGAAATTCAGGAATCTTCTACTGCAGACTTAGCACTGGGTTGGGGATTTCAAGGAAGAAAGGGAGAAATTCCACTGCACAAGCAGAAGCTTATTTGTACAACTGGATTTCATCCTTCCCAAATGAAAAAAAAAGGCTTATAAGATGCCATACTCTAAATTGTGTTACATTTTTATAATTTCTTTCCAAGTCTTAATTCTCAATTCTACTACAAACGTTAATTATCATTCTGAAAAGTATATTTCAGAATGTTAATTATTATGTTGTTTTCCTATTATTTTTTAAAGGTAATTTCATTTGTGTTTACTACTTGTTAAGTACAATGTTGTAGAGCAGCAACAAAAATCAGGAGGAATCTGATAGTATTTTTTTTTTTCAGCTAACACATTTTCATGAATGAAAGTTTATGTCCTTTAATAAAATTTGTTAATCAGAAAAGGTGCTATCTGACTTAGTTTTTTATCTCCTTTGAAAAACTTTCATCTTTCTCCCACATAAAATAAAATGGTCATTTCACTGTAATCCTCCTGATATTTACAGTACAAGAATATATAAAGCTGAAATGTTTGACTTCAGATGTTATTGGAACATAGCAACTGAAGACCTAAAACCAATGTGTCCATCAAAGGTTATATCAAGTTTTATGCAAAAAAAAGCAGCTGACTTTTTATTTGGTACTGGATTGTAGCAAGCCCTATCCCAGTATTGCCTTCTTATAATATAAGCATATCATTCTTAAAATGAAATGTTACCAAAAAAACCTAGCAAACTGATAATATTCCCTGAACTAGAAAACTAGTTATGATAGCACATGTGAACTAAACTTTTGTCCTTGGTATAATTTTTGTGTGTATATAAACAACTCAGTGCAATACACGTATAATATTGTGTGGATATTTTTAGAAGAGGACAAATAAAGGTAATTTATTAATATTCTTAAGATACCAATATGTTTGTCTTTTTCAGCTGAAAGTACAGTTTACAGGTATTGTAGAACTTCCCTTAGGATGTAAATTGCTAATAATCTCAGATTGTAGGTATCCTCCCAGCTATAATTCCATAATGTTGTCTCAAAAATACCTCATACCCAATGGCCTATTTTTTCCACAATTAGAGATCAGTCCTTCCAATCAAAATTATTTACATACTTGAAATTCATTGTTTATGGGTTAACTGCTTCTTAACTGTAGAGTAAGAAAGATGACTTAGATGGAAATATGCAGAACCTGTTGCCTAGGCAAAAAGGACTGATGCATTTTTTAAAGTCCAGAACACAGTCAAATAACATCCAGAAATGCCCAGACACAGATCTAATTCACTGAATTGTAAGGTGGAGCAGGTGGTATTCAGCACAGTCAGACTTGCAAGGTTCTGTTATTATAGCCAACTTCAGTAAAAGTAATTGTACCCTTCTCATGGAGTTGATGGTCATGGTCTGGTGTACCTTGGTGTGCTGGCATTAACAACCCTCCTTGGCTCCTGTTGAGTAACCCATGGGATTGAATGGATTTAATTCTTCAAGTCAATTAATCTAAACTTGACATTCATTGGATTTTCTTCCAAGTATTCAGCATCATATGTCAAACCACCATGTCTATCCATAGGTTTAATGATGAATTTGCCGGTAACAGGATAAGGTTCCAATTCCGTTACCTATTTTTCACTCCAAGCTTTTTAGTGTGCAGTTCTTGGGTAGCTTGAGTAGTTCATACAGCACAGTCTTCTTAGGAGAAGAATGGCACAGTTGTCTATTCGCTTTTTAATAAAAAAATTGGAGGGACTTTAAGAGACTAGTTCAATACAGCTCTTAATCTACTTGAGGAATAGCAATCATAGTCATAATGGGGAACTGGAACGTTTCCAATTATACCTGAAACATTTAACTGAAATTTCCCTTTAGAATACTCTGCTATGAATTCTTATGCTGTCAAATCAACAGGCAGCCACATTTTCCTAAGGAAACCCTTTAATTTTTTGCATACTGATGGCACTGAAGAGTCACACTGAAAATTTGAGGAGATCCAGTGACAGACTAAAAGGCTTTACAGTACAGTCATTGTTTTGTGACTTAAAATAAAATAATCAGGTCCAATTTAAAACTGTTTATAACGTGTTATCGAGATATATCAGAGGCCACAGAATCAAGTGTATCCTTTTTATTATAAAAAGTATTGTGGTTCAGTGCTTTTTATTGAGCAAAGCTGATTTGTTTAAAGCTATGAAGTACCATTACAGCAATCTTAATTGTGATTATTGTGAAGCAGGATTGTGAGGCTAAAGAAGTGCATACAGGTGAAGTCTTGGCTAACCCCCTCAGGGATATCTCTGAAATGCCTCCAAAAGAAAACAGCAAGTTTTACTCTGAAAGCAACCCACAGGTTTCCATTTGTTTTGCTCCAGAATAAGTATGAGCTCATTAGCATGTAATCCATAAAAAGGTCATGCTTAATTCCTGTAGAAGTGCCTCGGTGTTCCTCGGTGCAGCAGTAAGATCATTTTAAATTCTGAATTTAACCATTTAACCAGGTGGCCATTCCCACTCTTCTCTTCTCTGCTGTTTGGACAGTGATGTGTATGACTTAATTCAGAAATGGGATAAACACCTCTACTGCCTTAGCTCCTGCATTCAACCCACAGTCCTATCTTGAAGGCATCACTAATTTGGTTTATTCAGAGTAAAATCTCCATGAAAGTTATTTTCTTTTAGTGAAGTTGCTTAGGATAAACTAATGCCCAAAACAACTTTCTGACTTGGTAGACAGATCTAATGGCTGCTTCCACAATTCCAAGCCAGATGATGCCTGCAAATGGTGAAAGCAATCATCCATCTTTTCTTTCACTATTTAAATATAAATTAATATTTTTAAAAATGCATGAAAAAATAATGGATTGATCAATAAATACTAATATGCATTTAGATAAATTTAAATTGGTTGTGGATTCTAAAAAAGGTTGCTTTAAAGGCAGACAGCTGAATATTTATGTCTGTTTTTCAAGACAGCTGCAATTAAATATCTGGGCATACTCTCATCTTTATTAGAGACCACAGTTTGGGGAGAGGTATTTTTAATGATTTTTCTGATAGCTACATGTTGCAGTGGAACTAAGAGGGACAAGAGAAGCAGGCTTTTTCCATAACTTTAAAGAAGGACTTGACGTGTAAACTTAAAAGCAAGACTGACTTAAATAGCTCTTTTGCACAGCCTCCCCCAAACAGTAGACAAAATTGCATTGTTTACAAAAATTTATTAATACAAACTTTACACACTTTAAAATAACAGTGCTCAAAGTCCCAGCTGAGACCATGAGTGCTTATAATCATTCTTTTTAATTATTCTTGCCGCAGTGCTTTTGACACTCAAGTTGCTACACAGAAAAAGGAGAGGAAAAAATAGATATATAGATATCGATATAAATATTTCCAAAAGACTAACATCTAACCTCAGTGATCACTGGATTTCCAAAGGGGATCCACTGGATTTAAGGCTCTTGGCGATAGCTATTCTACAAACAGGCGATCACTGGCCGGATAGAGAAACATACCCGGGCGGATTGGCTGCAACTTAACTAGCTCTCTGACCGGTGGGGCGAAGTTGATCGCCACAAGCAAGTCAAAGGCAGAGCCTGCGAGGTCGCCCACTCCGCACCAAGCACGTGACGCACGCACGCGCGCACACACACATAAACACACAGCACTTACACACAAACATACATTTTTTTTAAAAAAAAGGACCGCGCGCGGGAGGACGAGTTCTGCCCGCTGTTTTTGTCCGAGAAGCGGCTCGCGAGAAATTCAACCCAAAAGGGAAAATGGGGTGGGAGGAGGGGGGAAAGGAAAGAAAGAAAGAAAGAAAGAAAGAAAGAAAGAAAGAAAGAAAGAAAGAAAGAAAGAAAGAAAGGCAAGCGGATGTCTTGCAGCATTGTAGGGCCACTAAATAGCCATCTGTAATCTCGTGGCGATTTTAAAAGGCGAAGGGAAGGCACGGAAAGTTGCGTCCTACGGCACGTGGCCTGAACGGGAGGCGAACCTCCGAAGGAAGTTGCGCTCAGCCCCCACCCCCGCCCTGTTCTGTCCTCGGGTCGAAGGCCAGCGGGCTGCGAACGGCTCCTGTGGAGCCCCGAGGAAAGCTGTCCTGGTTTCACTACTCCGGACCCCGGCTGGGCACAGGGCAATTCCCTGCTCTAAGGGAAGGGGGGAGTCGAAGCCAAACCTAGACCGGGTTTAAAAGTCTGCCTTATTTTTCCAAGCTCCCAATCTATCAGCCCACATCCCCGCCGACTGAGCCAGGCAGCTGGCGAGTCCTATGGAAAGGTTATTGGGGTAAAATCAAGCGGAGCGGTCAGTTCAGACTAAAGGTCCACTGGTCGCTCAAGATCATCTTTGGAAAGGGAATATTTTAAAAAAAAATACATGCACCTTAAGAGAATTTGTTGTGGTGGCTCGTTTATGCTTTATAACTAGAAGGAAAAACAGGTGAAGCTGTAACAGGTGGCTCTGTAAACAAGGAGGTGATCTCTTGGACTGGAGCACTCTAAAAGTATTAAGCTGTTTGAAACCATTGTCACTTGCTCGGTAATATATAAATATCGAGGAAAAGAGCTGTAAGTGGCTGGATATACAGCCAGTCTTTATCAAATGTGCAGAGTGGGGAATGGAGCATATCTTGCCACTAGCTTCCCCCTTACCTCTCCTGTTTTGGAAATAAAATTCTCAAGGTTTCAACCCATTTTTCAGTCATTCAAAAAAAAGGGGGGGAATGAGGGCACCAAGTGTTTCATACCCAGTAGGTTATTTCTTTACATTCTGACCACCCTAAACCCCAATTCAATCAATCCAAAGCAATCTCACAAAAGTGGATTATTAATTCCAATAGCTTAAAGGAGGGATGGATAAGAAATATGTCTAAATAGGATTTTTTTTTTTCTCATTGAAATGTCTAAGAAATTCTCCTGAGAAAGTACAATGGTTTTCCAGAGAGAAGGTCGTGTAAATCTATCATTTGAAACCACAAAAGGTCTTGTGACACCTTAAATACTAACAAATGTTGTCGTTGGTGTTGAAGGTGCCTCAACCTTTATGCTGAAAAATTGTGCTGGTATTTAAAAAAATCAAGTGTCCTTGATTCCAGTGGAAACCAAATGATTGGTTTACTGCTCATTTTCCTAGTTATTTGGATGACTTCGGTTTATTCATATCTGTGAGAAGCATTGTGCTCAGGCCCATCATAGCCTAGATAGGTGAATGAACAGGAGTTTAGCTTGGTTCCAATATAGGTAGGGAAAGCAGCTTTAAGTTTTTTGATTGCAGCACTTTTATTGGATTAAATCCAAATTCTGCCAACTGAATGAGGAGATACATTTAGCTGTTCATTCGCCAGAGGAGGGAAGGGGAGAAAATAAGTTTCTAAATCATTCCACCCCACCCCACCCCTCGCCCACCTCCCCATCACATTTCCAAATCCCCGTCCATACAGAAAGATGATTGATAAATATCAGAAACTGAAGCGCAAATGGACACTACACATTCTAGCATGACAAAAGTTGATTGTATGAAATAAATTTTACTAAGCGGTTAAAGCCATGATGTAGAAAAATACATTTTAAACCTCCAAACTCAATAAATCAACAAGGAACCAAAAGAATTAAAATATATATTTTTAAAAGAACCTTTTCTGTAATAGTGCGTTAAGTATTTAGTAGTAGATATAGAGATATATAGTCGCTACAACAAGGGGGAGGGGGCCTGAAACGGTCTTACAATCAGAGCTCGCGTCATAACAAAACTCAAAAATGCCTGAGGCGTTCACAATATAATTTGTTCGTTGTTGTTTTCAAGCCAAAACAAACTGAAATGACCCGGATGGAAAACACAACATTGCGAGAGAGGCCATGAGGGGAGGGATGCGTAAAATCTACGGGCAACACCGAAGGCGGAAAACGTGGCTCCCCCTGGCCAGGCCCGGAGGGGCTATTCCAAAGAGAAAAGGCCGGCCAATAGAGCAAGATGCGAGGGCGCCTGGGCAGCACTGGAGAGGTGCACGGGATCCTTTGTAGCGCGCGGTGGCCCTAAATCTCTGGGGAGGGCTCGAAAATAACACGGTGCGAATTTTGGGGTGTCTCCTCGGATTATTTCGTGCCTTACTAGAAAACGAGTCCAGCAAGGCGAAGGGTCGCGTGTGGATTCCATCTCCCCGATGAACTCGTTTTCTAGCGGCAGAGCATTTCTTTCTGCCCCTCCCAGCCGTAGTTGAAGTGCTGCTGTCCGCTCTATCGCGCTCATTGCGCGGAGGCGAGAAAAGCAATTTATTTGACCTGGAGCCTGGATTGCGTCAATCCAAACTCAGAAGGGCTGAGGAAGAGACATTCGTCCCGTTCTTTAAGGGAAACTTTCTAAACTTCTGTAGTTATTTCTAGGAAAAAAAAGGATGAAGAGGTGCGTGTGTGCAAACGCACTTAGAAACCAACCTACTCTTATGGTTTGGAGGAAGGGCTTCCCCCACGGTATCTTTCCCTGAAAACTGCATATAGGTACATTTTCTGTTACTCACTGAACGGCAGCAGCTGCAGTACTATACAGTACTGAGCCCTAAATCTTTAAGCGGACCGAAATGGGCTAGTTCTCCCGTAGTTTCTAAGTAGCAGGAAGATCTGCTGAGTGGGAGGAGGAGGTCACAAAAAAAAATGACTAGAGGGCAGCAGGCTGGTTCATACTGCATATTGTGCAGCCCCGAGTAAGCTCGCTCTTCATGGATTGGGGGTGGGGGACTGATTCTTAGGAAGTAAGGCAACTCCTTCTCTTACCCGAGATGGGAAGGGGAGTAATGGCCAAGGGCTTTTCGGGAAAGACTCCCAGGGGCTAGAGATGCTCTCTTCTCAAGAGCATCCTAAACTCCTAGGACCAGAATACTTTTTATGAATGTACAATAGCAAGTGGAGAACAGTTATTCTTTCAACCCTGTCATAATTAAAAAATACTCTCCTTTATTTTCCATTACAAAAATAGGAATCATATTCAAAGCAATGATTGTCTCCCTCTTGCTCTCTATCTCTTCTATTTTATATAAAAACATAAGCTTAGAGCCCTCGTGTTTTTTTTGTGTGTGCGTGCAAAGCTAACCACTAAAGGACTATTAGTCTGGTCTGTTTACTATCCCAGTAAACCTCTACCTTTCAAACAGTAAGGTAGCTGTCTGGGGATGATAGGAGTTGTAATCAAGTACGTTTGAAGGGAATCTGATTGGGGAAAGCTCTACCACTAATGCATCCTTATCCAATATTTATTATTTTATATCTATTTATTTAAAGGGTTGGTCCACAAAGTAGATCTGTGCGTTTCTCTAGTGCTTACTCTTAATTTATTTTTTGTACAAAAGAAAAACAATATTATTATCAAAATAGTCATTTAATGGCTTTACTTCATACATAAATACATGTTTAGATAACATAGGAGAGTGGTGATTGATCAGTCAGTTTGGAAATGACTTTGGGGGTGGGGTGGTCCTCTCTCAGATTTTTTTTTTCCCCAGGGGGACTCTTGTGTACACAGGAGTGGTTGGGAGCTCATCGCTACAAATAAGCTACTCGCCGTCCTTTGTTTTTAACTCTTTGTTTATACCTTTTACCCAGGACTGCTGCCAAGTATTTCTTGACAGCCATTTGTTTTCGGTAGCGGCTGTAACTGTCTGTGAATATGCCATCCGAGTGCCTTTTGGAAAGGGGTTCTGAGTCGTCCTCCAGGCTGCTGGTCCCACTGCAAGGCAAAGAAAGAAAAGCAATCCATGGTTGGTGCAACATTGGGATCAACAGAGAAGCACCAGTAGAAGCAGAAGTGAAATCTCTAGGGAGGGCAAGGAAAAAGAAGAAAAATGTACAGAATGGAAACATCTGACAGTCACTGACAGTCAATGAAAAGGGCAGTGACTAAGAACCCAATAGCTGGGATCTGGAGAGGCATTTTTCACACCTGTGTGGATTCTTTAAGCAGCTTCTTGAGCTTTATTTCTTTTATTAACAAGATCCTTTTAACCTTTGATAAGCCTGCTTACTTTGCATTTTAGGTTGCAATGCTGAGAGTCAGCACTCCTCACTTTCTTCCAGGCCAAATATCCAAACCTCCTCCCAAAAGGTTTGCCTGCCTCGATCCCTTTTTTAAAAAATTCTTTTTAATAACCTAAGGATTTTTTTTCAATCATTATTTGTCTTCACTCAAACATATCCCAAAGAATTTGAGCTGTGTAGGAATTGGAGTGTTGTTTTTGTTCTTCTTTATGTGGTTGGTTGGTGAACAGCTAAAGCAACACATAGATTGTGGGGTAGAAGCAAAAGGAATCAGTGGTAGGTTCTTCCTTGAGGAGGAGACAAAGGATTTCTCTAAACATGCTGCGGAAGTTGAAGACTGATCACAATGCAAGCGGACAGTCGGGAGACCAGCTTGTCAAGTTCTGCATTATTCATGAATAAATTGTGTAATTCATTTCCTCCTTCATTAAAATGTTGCCTTCTGCTGATAGGTACAGTGACACATATGAGCATGCTGGGCTCATATCGGCCTGGGAGATTTGATTTCAAGCCACTGAGACTGGGAGGTTCTATTCCCAAGTCCTTCTCTTGTCCTACCCATTTAATTTTCATGCCACAAAATTCTTGATAACTCTATATCTGGATCAATAGAAATGTGATCTTTTCTTCCTCTGAGACAAGAGACCTTTAGCACTGATTCATCACAGAGCAGGCTGGGGCAGCAGGGGCAGGATCCATAAAGGACTGAAGTGTATAGTAACAGGCTGTTTTCTTATCAGCTGAACTTTTCATATGGTTAGTCTGGTGGGGGGGATGCCAATGTATCATATTAAACAGCATTTAGGAATAATAGTGGCACACTTCAGAGTTGCAAATTAGAGAACTTAGTTCAACTGATTTTAATGATCCCTCCAGAATACACAATAGGTTGCATACTAAGGATATTCAAATTGGTATCCCAAGTGTAACAATAAAAGGTTATGGCATCTGTGGGGGGCAGGGTTTAAATATTGTTCTGAATTTTGCATCCAGACTTTGTAGAGGGGAAAAAGGACAAGGAGATTATTGGCCAAGGAAGCAATGTTATACAAAGGACCTGATTTTTGCATTCAAAACAATACTCCTGTCAAATTTGTCCAGAAAAAAAATTCCACTGAGACCAAATGAGGGAAATTTATTTCCATAAAAATACGTTTTGGATTACAATCCTATAGCCCAAGTCTTGCACATTGCCCAATAGCATCCAGGATGAATCAAGCTATCAGGCCAGCTAGGAGGCTGGTGACTCAAAATCAAAAATCAAAAATTCATTTGTATGAATGAAGGAATGTGTGTAGTGCATAGATTAAGTACTCTGATGCAAAAAGCATTTTTCATTTCTTCCACCAAAGACATATGATTGCAAGAGATTCAAGCACATGCCCAGTGGAAAGAAAGTCCATTTTGCTTAAAGCACACATCTTCAGGAGGAAGAGAGAGGGCGAGATACACTGCTGAGCATCTAACAATATCTTAATGGTGTTTAATACATTCAGCAGTCCTGAGGGTGGGGTTGTCATTATGCCTTGTTTCTTTAAAAGCTGGTTGTTTTGCTCTCTAACACAAGCACAAACAAACAAGAATCTGCAGACAAGAGATAACATCTTACCCCACCCGCTTGGCCATCAGAGAATGCAGATACTTCCTTGCAGATAACTGGCCCAGCACTTTTCTATACGCTTTGTTAAGTATCCCGTCTGTATGCCTAAAACGGAGAAGTGGAAAGAGCACAGATTAATAAGTAACATGGGCTGCTGATTACCCAATTCCCATAGACACCATGGACATCCTCTCCTCTCCTCCCCTCCCTCCCTTCAGCAAGCCGACAAGCCACCGAAGAGCAGGGAAAGACCCCTGGGAGGCTGCCGGCATCAGTCTGGCCCCTACTTCTCCTTGGTATTCCCCAGGGAGATCGGGCCGCGCCTATCTTGGCAGCGGCGTCTGGCTGTCAAGACCAGCTGCCTTCCCCCCACCACCTCCGGTCGACTTCAAAGGCTGGACAAAGTAAGCTGATGGCTGCCGACTCCGGATTCTCGCTTTTCCAGGGTGGAGGAGAAGCGGTAAGTCTGATTTCGTCTGCCTTACTGTTTTGACCACCCCTTCCCTTGCTTGTTCGCCCGGGCTGCCTCTGGACTCTTCCCGAGGGATGCCAGTTGGATTTTGCTCTCTCTCTTTCCCCCTCCTTCAAGACAAAGCTTGGAAGCGCAAGGGAAATCCGCCCGCCACACCCACAGAGGTGGGCTGAGAATGCGAGTGCCACTACCAGCCCCGGACGACTGCTCCCGGGCGCCTCGTTCCAAATATATAAATGCAACATTAAATCACCTTTTTTCCGGCGGGTAATACAAAGTGTACATGTCGTCCAGCATGGAGGAAGGGTCGGCTATACTGAGGGGTTCGCTGTCAAAGGCATAGTCCGAAAGAGTGTTGCCCTCTTCGTCGTACATTTCATCTTCCAGCCTACTGAAGAAGAGACGCACAAGCGCCGCCTTAATTGGTGGGGGGGGGAATGCAGCGGAGGGGCAATTTGGGAAGGGGACGGATGAGAGTGGGTTAGCAGACGAGCGCCCACCCGCCAATAACCCCTCTGGCTGGTTAAGAGGGCTATTCCCGGGAAAGAGGGAAGGGCACCACCATCCCTGTTACACACCTGCTGGCTGCTGCAGAAGCCCCGCTGCCCATCCCGACAACCTCCAAATGAGACAAATGACAGTTCCCTGTACAAGCTGGGAATTTGCCCAGCTAACTCTGGGACAATTGCCCCTTTTTTGGGAAGAAGGGCCGGGGTAGAAAGATAAAAACCAGCCCTAAACCGCTGAACAAGCGCCTTTCCCTAGGCTAGCTCCTTGTATCTCCCTTCTCTGCCAAAAGACCCCTTCTGCAAAGGGACAAAGGCGGATCTGAGAGATCAACTCACTTTTGGGTTTTTTTCTCAAGTCCAAAGACATTCAGTTGCTCTCCCGACCCAGATTTCAACTGACCCGCGCTGCTTTCACTTAACCTGCGGGTATATTTCTTAGCGGCCCCCCCCCGCCCCAACAGTGGAAACCCAAAAAGGAAGAAACGGGGCCTTGGGCACCAACCCTGGAACTGGAAGGGCAACGGAGACAGGGGCTCTACCGGGTTGGCCTGGAACACCAAAGCTTGCCACGGAACAAAGAAATGCAGACAGCGTGGCTGCTCCTTTCTGGGAAACAGGGTCGCCCACCAGTCTCCTACGGCAACTAAGCTCTCTCGGGCGCCTCTGCGAGTTTCTTGGCGAGGCGGAGTTGACAGACACTGGGTCCCAACACTGAAATCATTGCCTGGGGGACATAAGCGAGCCGGCTTGGCTGCCATTGTAGAGCTTATTTTGTTCCTACCTAAGTGCATCCACACGTTCCAACCCTCCCCCCCCCCGCCCAACAGACACACGCAGAGGGCCATTTCCTTCCTCCTCACTTCGCCTCCTTGCAGCCTTCCCTTCCTCCCCCTACACACACACACACAGACACACCACGCCTCCTGTTCCCTCCGCCGTTTCCCTGCTTTTAGGTCATTGTGCATCTCCGGCAGTTATTTTCGTCGGCGGAGCTCTGGCAGGAGCGATCAATAATAGATGCTCCTCAAGTGTTTCGCGGCTGCTAATTCGGGCGTTTGAAGGCTGCCGGCGCCCTCTGAGCCAAGAAGGGAAGGAATGTCTCCCCCACCCGGTTCAGGCCACTGCTTTCCAATGCCCGCCCCACCCCCACTCCATTCCAAACAGGTGGGATTCGGGGAGAGGAAAAAGGACACGCGGGGATAACCGTCCTGAGAACCGGGTGGGTGTGGACAAAGCTGGTTCGTTTCAGGACAATTTCGGAGTCTGCGCAGCAGCGCAATTTGCGCTGTTTGGCCGCTCTTTCTGCTATTGCCAAATGTGCGCCGCAGTCCCCACTTTCCCGTGGGTGGGAAAACCTGTTTTTGTCCCCAGGATTGGTGGAGGGGGGGGAGAAACCCAACCTCCACTCTCCCCTCCCTTCTCTCCTCGCGCAGAGGCGCATCCCAATTCGTCTGGACTAGAATCCAGCAACGCCTTGAACTTCTTAAAGCTTCCCTAAAGGACTTCGCGGGGAGGAATCCGAGTGCGGGCCTTTTTCCTCTGCAGAAGCAACGCTTAGGAGGGCTTTCCTCGACAAGAGCTATTTTCCCTCAAGTAGCTTTGGAAGATTTTCCGAAATGTTCCAACTAGGTCCGCATCCTGCCCCTTAATTTGATTCATTTAGGTTTTAGCTGGCAATTAACATAGACTGCCCCTGAATAAGGAGGCGTTATTCAGCCAAGTAAAGGACACGGTGGCTCAGGAGCTAAGTCGCTAAGCTTGTCGATCGAAAGGTCGGCAGTTCAATCCCTAGTGCCACGTAACGGGGTAAACGCCTCTTACTTGTCCCAGCTTCTGCCAACCTAGCAGTTCGAAAGCACATAAAAATGCAAGTAGAAAAATAGGAACCACCTGTGGTGGGAATGTAACAGCGTTCAGTGCTCCTTCTGCGTTTAGTCATGCTGGCTACATGACCACGGAGACGTCTTCGGACAGCTTTGGCTCTTCGGCTTTGAAACGGAGATAAGCACCGCCCCTTAGAGTCGGGGACGACTAGTACATATGTGCGAGGGGAACCTTTACCTATTCAACCAAATAGTGATTTATTCTTATTTTTGCAAGAAATTTGTATAAATCTTACTAGCTTTCCTTTGGTCTCTGCTTTATTTTTTCAGTCACATACTACCTTGGTTCTCTCCTATCCCTGGAAGTTACCAATTTTTTTATATTAAGAAGTGCAAGGGGGATACCACAACGGTCATCCTTAATTGGCCCCCATTGTGGATTGTGAAATAAATCTTATGACACATAACATTAACTCGATTCCCACACTAAATCATTCTTTGCATCTTTAGGACCACTCTGGCAAACCAGCCAGAGTTTGAAATTAATAGTATTAAATCTTCAAAGTAATGTGGTTTTTCTTATTCAATAGACTGTTGTAAATTTATTTTAAAGAATTGATTGATTTGGAATTTATTGCTAAACAAATACATTTAAATTTTGAGAAGAAATTGTGGGAAGAACGTGACTTCATGGAGGTAGTTAAACAACAGTCCTAGAAGACATTATTATAGGAGAATCATGTCCTTCTAAAGCATATTGGTGTAAACCTTTTGGGTTCTAGGAATTCCAGAAACAAATTATATATTAAAAAAATAACTGACATGCCTGGAGGAAAGGAGGAGTCTAACAGTCTTCCTACATTTCCTTACAATAACAGGAAATGAGGTAAGAAACCAGCTGAACTGAACTGAAAAACATTGGGTATCAGATAATTCCACTGTGAGAACCTGTGTTAGCCAATTGTTCAAATCTTACAAGGAAGTCAGCAGACAGAAATAATTAGCAAACCAATGCTGACATTTAGAAAAGATTTGGTCCTATACCATGTACTGCTTGACTTCAGTCTGGACTACACTTTAGTTAATCTAAATTTCATAGAATTAAAAATGATGGCTGCTACAAAATTAAGGCACCAATGAATTCGGTTTGATTACTAGTTACAGAAATGTTTTGCCACTGCTTTCTTCCAAGACAGGTTTCCAGCTTCCCATGCTAACCTACATCCCTGGAATAACCGGGATCAATCCTCTTTCAAATTAGCCAATTTACAGGCATCTACTGAAATAAACAGGCATTGATCAGGTAAATCAGATGATTTGGTAATTCTCTGAAAAACTATCATGTACAAAAAGAATAATTTCATTGTGTATTAGATATGATTTCAAACCTTGATTCATACTACCAGCATTGTAATAGATGATGCAGTGTTTTAACTGCAGCCAGATACCCTCCTCTAGTAACTTCTTTAATGCCTGCCATACGAGATAATAGGCTACGGGTAACCAAATTCCAGGAAAAAATAAATAAGAGTTCTAGTATATGTATACATGTATAATTATATCCCAGAATCTACATAGATATTTACATAGTTTCATTGTAAGGCTGCTAAGTAACACATTGATCTAAGAGTAATATTTATTAAACGTTTTAGGCAAACTTCTGGAAAATTATGTATTAGAAATAAATTCCATTGGTATAACTGGCACTTACTTCTGAGTAAGCATGGCCATCATTAATGCCTAGCATTAATAAGAATTTCTACATTGTTTTCTTCATGTTGGCGATAAGCTCAAAGATACGTAAATAACACTTACAAAGGCGTTTTATCCATTGTGATCCTAAACATACAGCTCTAAAGTATTATTCTAGGATTATTTAGGATACCTGAAAAGGGGAGAAGCCACTGACTTTGTGTTTCAGTCAGGGATTCCCAAGAGACTGTGATGGAAAAGCCTAGTCCGGAGGAACTCCCCCACCCCACTCCCTTCCCCAAATCAAAATTATTGCTCTCTGGAGGAAAACCAGAGGAAGAATAAATCTTGCCAATTTGGGGCAAGATGTAAGAGATGGAAGTTTCCACTGAGCAATTAATTAAGCAAAACGCGCGCGCGCACACACACACACATGCATATGCACTCAAGCACGCACGCGCGTTTTCTTCTTCCGTCTCTCACACACGCATATGTATACACCCCAGTCAAAATACTGTAACCTCGCACGTTTTCCTGGCCGTTCCGTTTTTCCCACGCTCCTAAAGAATCGCGGCCTGTCTCGAATCTAAGAGTCCCAGTGGACTTCTACCCCAGGCAGGACATATAACTGGAAGAACCGGGCGAGGGCCCCTCTGCGATCTCAATTCTTTCAGCCTGCCTTAGCAGAAGTTGCCCTCCCTCTTTGCCAGATGTGGCGAAGTCGCTTTGGACAAGGGACTAAGCTCGCGAGCCTTAACCTGGACAGCTCCGAGCGAGACAGCCGAATCGCAAAGGAGCAGACGAGCCAGGAGCGCCGGGTGGCGACAGCAGCCAAGGCTGGGCTCTGACTAGGGGGCGGGGAAGGCAGAATAGGGCACTTACCTCAGCGCGGGGTACTGAAGTCCAGCAGCAGCAGCAGCAGGTGAGCAGTAGACGCTGCAGTGCATAATCAGCCCATAAAGCAGCAGGGCGAGAAACGCTTTGCTGCACATCGCCACTCTGAGAAGGAAGGAAGGAAGGAAGGAAGGAAGGAAGGAAGGAAGGAAGGAAGGAAGGAAGGAAGGAAGGAAGGGAAGAGAGCGACTGTCACAGTTGGGTTCTTCTGGGGGCCCTGGTCCCCGCTAAGAAAGAGGCTCCCATAAGCTTGGCCCACCAGGTGCAGAGAAAGCTGCCTTTGGGGTTGCGCCTTTCCCCTCCCCCTTTCTCTCCCCCATTCCTTCCCCTCCCTTCCTGATTTACGAGCCATTCATCCCACTTAGCTGTCCCCAACCTGGAGCCCTCCAGAGCTGTGGCACTACAAACTCCCCTTTGCTCTTCGGCTGGGAGGATGAAAATTGCAGCCCAGCGCACCTGATCTTAGTGTAACTTACCATTCAACTCGAGAGAGTGAGAACGAGACTGAGTCTGGATCCCAAAGGCTTTCTTCCGAAGTTTGGCGGCTATAGTTTAATCCTCTTGGAGCATCGCTGCCTCTCTTTCTACTTCGCTGTCTTCCGTCCTCTGATGGGCAAAAGGGAAACCGCAGAAAGGGAGGGGGCGTGTGGGATAGACAGCAGAGCGACTGGTTGTCTGCCTAACTTAAAAGACGGGGGGGGGAATCCGCTCAAATTACAAAAAAAAAAGTTTGCAGAAAGTAGAGCCTACTAGGGAGTGTAGAGACACAGAGAGCAAGGGAAATAGAAGAAGAGCGGGCTCTTTAGGTGGGAAGAGCCCCAGCAGCAGGTGAGAGTTAGTTGTGTTCTTCCGAGGTTTCAGAGCTTCTATCTTCACCGAGCTGCTTCTGATGTTCGTTGGTATTTTCACCGCTCTTCTTTTCTGCGTCTTCCAAGTTGAGGAGCCTTCCGCTGTTTGCAGCTGACATCCACCCGCCTTCTCAGCTGTCAGATCTTTTGCACACTTGGCTTTCTGATCGACAGCTCTCGGTTGCACACAGGAACCTCTCTCTCTCTCTCTCTCTCTTTCTTTCTCTCTCTTGTTGTCTTGCCCAGTGTCTAGCTTATTTTCCTTCGCTGTTGATGTGGCATTCGGATTTTTATTTGCCGATGACTTTTCATTTTTGTTGTTGCAGTCACGTAATAATCGGTATCAGAAAAGACGTCACCACTCCAATTCCTCAAGGGACATAACGACTCTATGTCCAAGATGATGCGAACAGGAGTCATAAGCTTCTCATAAGCACTTGCTTTAAGTTGCACTTCCTCCTTCCCCCACCCCCCCGCGACCCCTTCCGTAGCCTTTTCAAACTAAAGTTTTAGTGAAATGCCTTTCTCAAATTTCACTTTTCTTCTCGAATTTCATTGCATTGAATTATATAGTTATTTTTTAAATTTATTTTTAGACTGTGTTTTTACTGTCTCTAAGCCGCCTAGAGTAGCTGAGAGCGAGAGGGTGGCCATATAAATTTTCTAAATAAAATAAGTTTAAAAATTTAACTTATTATTGAAAGCAGGAAAGGTGGAGAGGATAGAATTGAATGGAAATTAGTTTCAAATAAAATTCAAATAAATCATATCTTCCCAACTAATTGACCTTTTTTTTTCTTTTTAAACTGAAGACCTGCCACAATTCCTAAATACTGTATTCTTAATTACAGAATCAAAACATATTGGAAACCGTTTGCTGGTTCAGTTAAATACTGTAAAGAGGATTATTGGTCTTGTTCTTACTATAATCAGTATTATTAGTTTGCAGAAAACTGTTTGAAGCTGTAGATTCTTATGATATTTCTAATTAGGAATGGCAATGGACAGTTTCTAGCCAGAGGGTGCATTTATTAATACTCTAGGTAGGAGAACAGTTTCTTTCCTGGTGGAACTGTCCAAGCACAGTGGTGCTGAACTGGCTTTGGCAAACAAACAAGTACCTCCGAGAAAGAATGCTTTACGGAGCTCCATTATTGGCAGGCAAAGCAATGTTAGAAATGTATCACCTAGTCTGTAAAGTCCATAAGCCTAGTCCGTCTTATTGGAATTATATTTATTTCAAATTATTCAAAGTGTTTTGAAAAAATATTTTTTTAAAAAATATATTCCACGCGGCACTCCAGACTCAAAATAGGTTTTAGCCTTTTAGATGTGAGGAAATTTTCCCCAGGTTTTATGCTTTTTTAAAGACTCCATTATAGCACATAATGCAATACTATTAACAAGTAATTATTTCTATGTTTGAAATCATAATGTCAAAAATATGGAAATGTGAACAAGAAGAAAATTATTAGAATGATATGAATTCTGGTTTTAAAAATCTATCCTATTTTCTACATAAAAGCAGTTTGCCAGTTTGAATACTTTCCAAATCAGCACACAGATTTTTCTTAAATTGTCAAATCTAGGAAAATTCTTCAGGAAACCCTTCAAGATTTCATGATCTATTGCTTGGTCACCATCCCTTGACACCAACTATGAGCAAACATTCTTTTAAATCTAATTTTCAAATAATTTCCTATTGTTCACTTGCTTCCCTTCCAAGAGTATAAGTCCAGATTTATTTTAAACTTTAAGAAAGTGAGAAAAGGAAGTTTGGTCGTTTTAAGATGATGAAAACCAAGAATGAAATTAGCCATCAGGCTTTTACTTTCTGATTCAATTATTTGGTTTACAGGGACAAATAGGGGCCTCTTGGAACTTAAAACACAATTTTCTGTTTTCCAGTAGTGAAAGAAATATAACAGTGTAGCAATAGTAGTAAAATAATAATAGTAATAACAGCAGAGATCAACCAAAACAATCCTCTAATTTGTGTTTAAGATTTTTGTGTTTCAAAAGATTATAAACTTTTTTCTTGAGGGTGTACCGAGAGGTTTAGGCAAATCTGAAGTTTTTCTGATAAGAATCAGTGGAATTCTTGTGCCATTGCCCTAGCTTTCTTTTCAAAGATTTGTATAGATTTTCAGAATCATGGAATCCTTCATGGAATATTTCACTACCAAAAAAGCTCTTGTAAGCTGCCTCTGCCACCTTGTGGGAAATTTAAAATCTGCATGGTTGTGCTTCAAGATCTGTTATCTCCACCACCACCAAGGTATTGAAGATGCTTAAGTCCATGTCACTTCTGTTCACTTCTGTTTCTTATCAATATTGTTCACAATAATTTCATCACTCTTGTACTACTCTTGTACTAGATATCTGGAATAAAACTGTAGGGTAAATCAGAAGTTCAAAAATCAAATACGGATGGGTTTTTTTTTTCTGAGATTGGTCTAGTAAACTTTCCTGTTTGGGTAAATATTTGGACTATACAATTATTGTGCTGTTCATAAGTATATGTATTTATATTGTTTATATTTTTATGATTGCTTATCAAATTTTCACTGCATATAGTGTTTTTTTTTCCACTTTCAACTTGAAAAGTTGATTTTCTGGGGTCTATGTCTTATTATTTTTGGTTAACCTGAGTATGATTTATGAAAAGTGAAAATGTCTAATTAATAACCTAAACTATTCACAAATATTTATTATAAAAAGACAAATGTAAAATCAAGATCAGTCTTTTACATAAAACAATACAAAGAAAAATAACAATGATGAAAAAAAATATCACAGTCTTAAATGTGCTCATTTATGAGTAGGTCTCACCAAATACAGTAGGAGTTCCTATTTAGCAAACAGGCATAAAGCTATAGATATTCAAGTTATTTTTAAATAAGCTTTGTTTCATGTGCACAGAAAAAGATTTTAAATCTGGAAGAAAAAATTCAAAGCAGAATTAGGATTGCTCTTAAGAAGACACAAATTTATATTTCATTAGAAAGACATAATCGATTCATAATCATATGTTTAATTACGCACATATGTGGTGTCATTAGACATTCATGGTTGTTCGGAAATTTGAATGAAGATGGAGTTTGAAATCACAGTGAAAATTCTCTTCCATTTCTTTCTGATTATAAACTGTCAATTGAAGCAATATCTCTTCAGTGTCTCATTTCATCTACCTTGTTTCATTTTTGTACAGGCCTTTTAGAAAGCTGAAAACAAAAAGGGATTTTTGGGACAGACACAGAGGTGGTATTCAGCCAGTTTTGGTGAAGCGGTAGTGAAAATTTTGAGTAGTTTGGAGAACCGGCAAATCCCACCACTGGCTGGCCCCGCTCGTCCCCGCCCGCCCCTGCCCACTTGTCTCGCCTAGAGAGCAAAGATGGAGGGAAGCAGGCCTGAAAGGCTGCTCGGTCGAGCCTCGCTGCGTGGCGGAGCCATGAGAGCTGTGCATGCGAGGAAACCATGCATGCACACATGCGCAGAAGCCATGCACGTGCATGTGCAGAAGCCACATGCACACACATTAGCATGCTCACATTTTCAGCAAACCGGTGGTGAAATTATTTGAAACCACCACTGGACAGACATAAAGAATGAAAGAAGTAGTAAACTTGGCCCCTCCAACAGATTCCATGAGCTTTCCTTTAATAAGACCAATCATGAAATGAAATGTGACATGTTAAAAGACACAGAAAAGCAATGCAGAATCATCTAGATCAGGGGTCTCCAACCTTGGCAACTTTAAGACTTGTGGACTTCAACTCCGAGAGTTGAAGTCCACAAGTCTTAAAGTTGCCAAGGTTGGAGACCCCTGATCTAGATCATGGGTGTCAAACTCGCAACATCACATTGTATGATGTATCGTGATGTTTTTCTGTTCGCGGAGCTGGGATGGACGTGGCCTGCGTGTGACACATCTGGTCTGTGGGCCGCCAGTTTGACACCCCTGCTCTAGATGTATCTCGGTATCTTTCTGTTTCTCTCTTTCATATGCATGCGCGCACACACACACACACACACACGTCTCACAGTGCTTTCATAGCCTTTTCCTTAAATCTTGCCCTATCAAAACATTTTCTTTTATCTCAGTCTGTTTGCTAATTCACTTGTCTCTTTTCTTAAGAAATCCTGCTACAGGCCTTTAGAAGTACATGTGGTCTGCATAATGTCATTAGCACCATAAGAAAATATATATATATTGTTTTTGTTTGTTTAATATAAACCAATTTTTAGAATAAACAGTGGAGCTCTGTTATGCTAACTCTTGGTTCACGTGTATTTTCCTGTAGACATTCCTATATTTTCCTGTAGGCATTAACCTGGTATCTTGACTAAAGGTGGAAAAAGCAGCAGAAATGAAAGCTTGAATATTAAAAATAATAATTCCCAAAGGAGTATAGAGATATCAATCTCATTATTATTATTATTTTCTTACCATTTTTTAGAGGAAAGGAAGTTGTGGTCAGGGAATTCTTGATGTAGCCAAATGTTTGCTGGGTTGCAAAGCCTGTGCTTTGCTAGATAATCTAGGTGAGCTGATTATTCCACAGGATTGCTATAAAACTGCCTCAGCCGTGTACCCTTCTTTCTTTCAAGATAGATTAGAAGTCAGAGTAACATCTGAACAATCATCATGACTTATTATATTGGGAATACCAACATTTATTTATCTTTCCTATCCTTTGTAGGACTGAATCAAATTATAAAGTACTCAAGAACCTCTTAGAAATTTATTTTCATTCCAGTAAATCAGACTATCAATACCCTTGTTCTATTTCATCCTAAATGTATCACAATACTACTTCAGTTTTTGGTTTTTGTTCTGAACTTTTGAGGCCAAATTGTTTTTCCTCCTGTCTTAGCATCAGTTTATGATCTCCAAAAATTACGTTCCTTTTTAAAACTGACTCCTCATCATTTTTCCTATTGTTCTGCCAAGTTCAGACTGTCTCATATCTTTTTTATTTGCTTCCACATTAAAGCACTTCATTGAATCCATATTTTGGTCTCTGTATTACAGGATGGATCCAGTGGTGGGATTCAAAATTTTTTACTACTGGTTCTGTGGGCGTGGCTTGGTGGGTGTGGCATGGCTTGGTGGGCGTGGTAGAAGGATACTGTAAAATCTCCATTCCCACCCCACCCCAGGGGAAGGTTACTGCAAAATCCCCATTTCCTCCTGATCAGCTGGGACTCGGGAGGCAGAGAATAGATGGGTGCGGGGCCAGTCAGAGATGGTATTTACCGGTTCTCCGAACTACTCAAAATTTCCACTACTGGTTCTCCAGAACCTGCTGAATACCACCTCTGGATGGATCCTATTAAATCCCTACTTCATTTTTTGGTATCTTGAAAGTAGCAGAATCCTATATTTGCCTTACTTTTGAATGCAACAGTGATAGTAAAGCCAAAATACAGAAAGTTTGGAAACATAACCTTTAAGAAAGTGCAACCATTTAGTTATCAGCACCTTCATTTGTCTCCAGTTGTTTGAAATATGATTCTTTACAATGATAGAGATCTCTGTTTAGTCCTGTCATTATTGCTTCAAGTACTTATGTAACAGAACTTTCTTTATATATACCATCTATTGAATGTTCATGAGCAATGATAATCTATAAGTAGTTAAGGCCTTTACTTTTTGCAAATCATAATTAACATTTAGTGTTTAATTTTATATTTTAATTTAATATTAATAGTTTTCATTTAACTATGTGTGACCAAAATGGAACTGATAATTGTGAATTTGCCATAAAATGTTCATTAAAATATTTGTTCAAAAACTTTTTCTTGTTTTTAAACATCCACATCAAGATTCTACATATCATAATGCCAGCAATGATAGTACTGCCAGGAACTGAACCACTGAGCATTGGATTTATAATTAATTACTTTTTATGTAATTGTGAGGTTTCTGATGCACTTCCTTGAAAGATACTCTTATTTTTAAAGTCTAACAATGGGTTGATGAGCACTTAGCCAGAAAAACAAATGGCCCAAATTTTAATAATTAATCAAAAGGCCATTTCATCTCATCAGAGTATCTATTTGCAAAAAATATATTCCTTAGAGTATTTTTGCTCCAAAATGTATTATGTATGTGAGCCGAATAGCCACTTCCTCTGCTTTTTCTTGTGGTATCGCTTAAGAAAATACTGAAGGGAAATAGATCCTTGTTTTAAATGTGAATAGTTTGCAACTTTGGTTTTTTTAAGGTGGGATTAATAAAAACCTTGGCTTTTTCTAGGAGTTAGAACCTTCCTAACAGTCTAGATTTACTGTAGATATCAGTCCAAAGTTCATGACCATAATAGCTATTGTAATTGATTGTAGAATCAAATTTCCTCTAGATTTTTAATATAACCTTGAACAGATATGCTCTGAAGTGCTTCAAATGAGAAGATATTTTGTCTTAGAGGCAAGGAGTGGCTGTGGCTTAAAACCTACTCATGAAGAGGCAATATTTTAAAATTCTCATACTGGTTTTATGAACCTATGATAGTATTTAATGCAGTCCCATGGATTGTAAGGTATACAAACAAGTCAGTCCTAGAGGAGATCAACCCTGACTGCTCCTTAGAAGGTCGGATCAGAACTGAAATACTTTGGTCAGTTAATGAGAAGGAAGGACTCACTGGAGAAGAGCCTAATGCTTGGAAAGATTGAGGAAAAAAGAAAAAAGGGATGACAGAGAATGAGATGGCTGGATGGAGTCACTGAAACAGTAGGTGTGAGCTTAAATGGACTCCAGAGGATGGTAGAGGACAGGAAGGCCTGGAGAACATTGTCCATGGGGTCGCAATGGGTCAGACATGACTTCGCAACTAACAAGTATTTAAAAAGATTTAATATATAATATAAAATGAACTCTTTAAAAAGGTAACATGTTGCCTTGTTTTGACTTCAGATATTTTTTTATTATTTCAACTAAACTGGAAATTTGGTTGCATTAAAAATGTATATGTGCTTTCCAAAAATTAAATATTTCCAGACAAAATGGATGTTGATTTAGGTTACAGTACTTGTTCAGGAAAGGTGAACACAATTCCACTGTACCTTTCTCAATGACATTTTTCTGAACTATGGAGAAGGAATAAAACTCTGCATTTCTGAATATTCTATCTATTCAAATTATTAGCACATTAATTATAGCTATAAAATTACTCAGAAAGTAAGAGTTTAAATAATGGGAAAATAATGGGAAAATATTATGTTCAACCCCTCAGTTCACAAAATTTCTTAGTACAGTGTAAAAAGAATATTTTGTGACTTCCTGAATGAATGGCAGGAATACATTTAAGGTTTGAAAATATCCACTGCAGAATAGCTATTAACTGTGACGCTCTTAAATAAGGGCCTTAGAAGTCCTCATACAGATCGGGACAACTTTTACTTTGCATCTAATTTGATGAAGAATTCAGTTCTGGTTTAACATATAATATTTCACCATGGCAGCTTCCGTGGCATAGAATTTTTTTTTGCTTTATGTCCAGTGTAAATCTGTGCCTCCCCACTCCATAAAGAAAAAGGCCATGGAAATAAAGTCACTATTTTACTGGAAAGTCATTATCCAGTAATCTTTGCTGTTTCTTCACAGTCAAGGAATCAATCTGTTTTCCAAAGAATGCCCATCATCTCCCTCCTGCATGATTCAGTCTTTCTTTCCTCATACATACCCCATATTGTCACTAGGCTATCATTTTTCTTTTCATTTTTTCATTGAGTTTCCTTTGTGTAAACATTGTCTACCATTCTTCAATAGCAATAGCAATAGCACTTAGACTTATATACCGCTTTACAGTGCTTTACAGCCCACTCTAAGCTGTTTACAGAGTCAGCCTTTTGCTCCCAACAATTTGGGTCCTCATTTTACCCACCTCAGAAGGATGGAAGGATGAATCAATCTTGAGCCTGGTGCAGTGGTGGAATTCAATTTTTTTTACTACCAGTTCTGTGGGCATTGCTTCATAGGCATGGCGTTGCTTGGTGGGTGTGGCTTTGTGGGCATGGCAGGAGAAGGAAACTGCAAAATCTCCATTCCCACTCTACTCCAGGGGAAGGATACTTCAAAATCCCCATTCCCACCCTATTCTGGGGCCAGCCAGAAGTGGTATTTGCTGGTTCTCTGAACTACTCAAAATTTCCGCTACCAGTTCTCCAGAACCTGCTGAATTTCACCCCTGGCCTGGTGGGATTTGAACTGCCAAATTGCAGGCAGCAGGCAGGCAGCAGAAGTAGCCTGCAGTACAGCACTCTAACCACTGTGCCACCGAGGCTCTATCTTTCACCAGTCTTTCACCAGTTACTATTTAGAAGGGTTGCATTAATGTAGGCTAGTATATAATAGTATCACTCCATTCCAAAGAGTTTACATATGAAGATGTGTTTTGGTGATGCTGTATCATGATGGATGGGTGGGTGGGTGGATTCATTCATTCATTCATTCATTCATTCATTCATTCATTCATTCATCATTTCAGCAGATAGAAGTAGAAGAATACATTTAAACAAATACAGACGCAGGACAAGAATACAGAAATTAACTTTTTTTTTTGAAAGCAGATAAAAGGAAGTTTATGCATTAAGAGTCTAATTAATCCATTGAGCTTTGACTCAGTGGGCTCCAGGAACACTCAAAGCCAATTTTGAGGCAGCTACAAACTTTACATTTATAAAATAAACACAATGAATATCAGCATTAAAAATAATAATAATATCTCAAGTGTTGTTATTCACTGAAAAGAATGGAAATAGATAGGTCTGGTGTCTCAAAAACCTGTATGAAACCTGATTAAGCAAATATAGCCTCCTAGCTACTAAAAAGCAGTTATTGCCACTAGGTTATCACAATAATTTTGGATACCAGAGAGAAAAAAATCTTTATAAACAAAACAAGTCATTTCATTATACATTAAAAGCTATTAATATATTTTTGTATCTCAGTGCAATGATCTAAAAATATTAATATCACATTACTAATTCATAGAGGACAAACAAATGAAGATGATTTTTAATATGTCCTTCACCATATTTTCTTTTTCTTGTTGCTATCATTCAACAATGCTTGTCATTCCATTCAGTAGTAAACCAATACAGCTGCAAAAATGAGCAGATGTTAAGACATGATAACAACATTGTCTAATAGGACAATACAATATACTGTTATTTTAACAAATTGCACAATATGTAATCCTAAATAATTTAAAAACCTGTTAAATGTAAAACTGTTTAATTTTCTAGAATTTTGTGCTATAAAAATGTGTTGTTGAAAGACTGTCAAGTTCAACACATGGATCATCTTCAGGATGAATAGGGTAGGTTTAGAATTTGTACAGAAACACAAATTCACCTAAATCCTTATAAATATTTTTCTAAATTCATTTGATTTATTATTCAAAACTCAAGAAAGCTCTGCGGGTGATGACAAGAAAATTATTATCTTTGTAATTGCTTTGTGAAAACCACTAAAAGGATCATTTCATACCGCAATGTATTTTGAAGTCAGCTTGTCATCAAAAAGAAAGATGTTTGACAGGAAATGTTTTCAAAAGATTCAGACTTTCAAACTCTGGGAAAACCATTTCCTTGAGTTTATATTTCATTCTCTAGCCATTATTTCCATTCATTGTGAAGAGGAAATCACAGTAATTATAATTCCATGTTAATATAGAAGCATTTTTCAGAAAACACATTATATTTTCAAAAGTTAGAAACAGCCTTTAATATTTTATACAAAACAGTGCTGGATCTGCTAACAACATGGAAGCCATTTTCATTATGGAAAGTGGAGATACGCTATATTAAAGAAAAAATGCAATGAATTAAGATATATCAATGCAGGGCTGTCAAACTCGTGGCCCATAGGATGGATGTGTCACACACTGGCCACACCCACACCCAGCTTAGTGAAAGGGGGGAAAGTTCTGATACGTCACGTGACACTGCAAGTTGAAATGCAAGTTTGACACCCCTGCATTAATGTAAATATATAAACTGCATACAAGATATGCAATCTAAATCTAAATGTTAACAAAACTTAATGGCTATGTTCACTTAACAAATTGATCATATTATGACTTAACATGATGGCTTGGTTGCCACAACATGGTTTGGATTTGCATACCAAAAGAAATTTAACTTCAAGCCCATTTTAACCTTGTTAACAGGCTCTGAAATTCAGAGTTTAAGTGTGATCCTATATTGGTCAAGTGGACTACTATTTATTATCTCTAATTTTTTATTTATTTATTTATATTTATTTATTTATTTATTTTAATATATAATATAACAACAGAGTTGGAAGGGACCTTGGAGGCCTTCTAGTCCAACCCTCTGCCCAGGCAGGAAACCCTACACCATCTCAGTCAGATGGTTATCCAACATTTTCTTAAAAATTTCCAGTGTTCCATTTATTTATTTATTTTGTCGAGTACATATTAGATAATATATATTTATTTATTTTTATTTATTTTATTCAATTTTTATACCGCCCTTCTCCCGAAGGACTCAGGGCGGTGTACAGCCAAGTAAAAAATCACAATATCAATATTAAAAGAAATTAAAACAAGCATATTATAAAATGGCCAGATTTAAAACGAATTAAAATATTAAAATATAAATAACCCAATAAAATTTTAACCCAATAAAATTTTAGGCCAGTCCCGCTTGAATAAATAAGTGCGTTTTCAGCTCACGGCTGAATATATAAGCATTGAGCGTTGAATTGAGTACATAAAATGAATGCAATTAAAGGGAACATTAGGACAGGGACAGTAGGCACACTGGTGCTCTTATACATGCCCCTTACAGACCTCTTAGGAATGGGGTGAGGTCAACAGTAGACAGTCTTAGGTTAAGGTTTGGGGGGTTTTGGGATGAGACCACAGAGTCTGGTAGTGCATTCCAGGCATTGACCACTCTGTTACTGAAGTCATATTTTCTGCAATCGAGTTTGGCACGTTTCACTTTAAGTTTGTATCTATTGTGTGCTCATGTATTGTTGTGGTTGAAGCTGAAGTAGTCATATAAGTAGGACATTATAGCAGATGATTTTATGAGCTATGCTCAGGTCATACCGAACGCGGCGTAGTTCTAAATTTTCTAAACCCAGAATTTCAAGTCTGGTGGCATAAGGTATTTTGTTGCAAGCAGAGGAGGGGAGGACTCTTCTTGTGAAATATTTCTGGATGCGCTCAATTGTATTAATGTCTGATATGCAGTGTGGGTTCCAGACAGATGAGCTGTATTTGAGAATTGGTCTAGCAAATGTTTTGTATGTTCTGGTTAGCAGTGTAATCTTACCAGAGAAGAAGCTACACAAGATTAGGTTTACAACTCTTAATGCCTTTTTGGCAATGTTGTTACAGTGGGCTTTGGCACTTACTGTAGATCATTTGATATGAGTACTCCAAGGTCCTTGACAGAGTGAGGGTCATCTACAAGGTCATGTCCACTTAGCTTGTATTTTGTGTTCTGATTCTTTTTGCCAATGTGTAAAACAGAGCATTTGTTGGTTGAGATTTGGGGTTGCCAATTTTTTGACCATTCTGACACAAAGTCAAGGTCTTTTTGAAGGGTAGCAGCATTGTTGGTAGTGTTAAATAGTTTAACATAATTGGCGAAGTGAATGCAGTTACTTACTTCTGGATGGGGAGAAACAGGCTCAAGCTCAATCCCTCCAAGACAGAGTGGCTGTGGATGCCGGCATCCCGGTACAGTCAGCTAAATCCGCGGCTGACCATCGGTGGTGAGTCATTGGCCCCGATGGAGAGGGTGCGCAACTTAGGCGTCCTCCTGGATGAACGGCTGTCTCTAGAAGATCATTTGACGGCCGTCTCCAGGAGAGCGTTCTACCAGGTTTGCCTGGTGCGCCAGTTGCGCCCCTTTCTGGACCGGGATGCCCTATGCACGGTCACTCACGCACTCGTGACGTCTCGCCTGGATTACTGCAATGCTCTCTACATGGGGCTCCCCTTGAAGGGCATCCGGAGGCTACAGTTAGTCCAGAATGCGGCTGCGCGGGTGATAGAGGGGGCCCCTCGTGGCTCCCGCATAACACCCATCCTGCGCAGACTGCACTGGCTACCTGTGGCCTTCCGGGTGCGCTTCAAGGTTTTGGTGACCACCTTTAAAGCGCTCCATGGCATAGGGCCGGGTTATCTACGGGACCGCCTACTGCTACCGAATACCTCTCACCGACCCGTGCGCTCTCATAGAGAGGGACTCCTCAGGGTGCCGTCAGCGAGGCAATGTCGTCTGGCGACGCCCAGGGGAAGGGCCTTCTCTGTGGGGGCTCCCACCCTCTGGAACGAACTACCCCCAGGACTTCGTCAGCTTCCGGACCTTCGGACCTTCCGCCGCGAGCTTAAAACATACTTATTTAATTGCGCAGGACTGAGCTAGATTTTAATTTACGGTTTTTAAATTGGGTTTTATTTTCATATTTTTAATTTAGGCTTTTAGAATAAGTTTTTTAACTGTTTTTAGATTGTATTTACCTGTTTTTTAAATGCCTGTAAACCGCCCTGAGTCCTTTGGGAGATAGGGCGGTATATAAATTTAAACAATAAATAAATAAATAAATAAATAATATGATCACAAAGGTCATTTATGTATACTATGAAGAGTGTTGGTCCTAGAATGCTGCCCTGGGGGACACCGCTATTAACAGGTGCAGGATTTGATAAGGCACTCCCTATTTTGACCACTTGTTGCCTGTTTGACAGGAATGCAGTTATCCAATTATGGAGGTATCCGGAGATGCCATAGGAATTTAGTTTTAGAAGTAGTTTGTCATGTACTACTGAATCAAAACCTTTACAGAAGTCTATGTAAATTGCATCTATTGCTTTGCCCTGATTAAGATTTGTAGTCCATATGATTTTGCAGTGTAGAAGTTGTAGATTATAGGATTATTTTTTTCTGAAACCAAATTAGAGAGTAGGTTGTTTGTTTCTAGGTGGAGGGTAATGGATTGGTTGATGATTGATTTCATTACTTTGCAGGTGATGCAGTAGAAAGAGATTGGTCTGTAATTTTCAACTAGGCTGGGGTCTCCGTTTTGAAGATAAGATGACCGTGGCTAGTGACCACAGATTGGGTAGGCAGCTGGTCCTGAAAGATTTTTCAAAGATTATGCTTAGGGGTTCTGCCATAACAGTGGAAAGCTTTTTTAAGAAGCATGCACGTAGTCCATCAGGTCCAATAGATAAAGATGGTTTCAGTCTATGTAGTACCTTTTCAACATTATCTTCTGTGAAATCTATTTGTGTTAGAACGTTGCAGTCATTATTGGTATGACTAGGGAATGTTGGGCATGAGCCATTGCTGTTAACAAAGACTGAGCAGAAGAATGTGTTAAAGAAGTTTGCTTTAAGTGCCTCATCATTGCATTCTTTACCGTTAGGTCCTTTTAGGGGTGGGATGGATCTCGCATGCATGATATTTCCATATGGTTCCTTTTTTATTATTTTTTACATTTACTCTTTATTTTTTTAATTACAAACATTCTCTCAAGAATGCTGGATGCTAGATTCTTAAACCTTCGGCTGCATGTGTCTCTCTCAACTTCCCATTTTGCATCTGCCTGAATAGAATTTGGTAAAATGTAAGACTTTGAAACCTTAAGTTTGTCTGTCACTCCTAGAATGGCTTATTTGTACCTTCAGCAATTGTAAAAATATTAACCTTCTCCAAGCTCTTTGGATGGAAAAGTTCTTTGTTTCAATAGCACAGTACAAGTACCTACCGGCAACTAAAAAAGAACGGAATACTTTTCTTCTCTCAGGCAGAGAGAGCTTCTGGAATAAATTAGTTTGGTTCCCAAAAGCTGAAATTGTTATTCACCAAGCAATGGTTCTTCCTCCCCACTCCCTTGCCCCACACTCGCCCCCCCTCCCGCCACCTTTTCTTAGCTACAAAGACCATGAAAGTAATTTGCGGCCTTTTACATCTTTAATGCAGGACAGAGCTTAGTCATTTCAGAAGAAGACAGATGAGTTCAGTGAGGGTCAGTACCTTACGGGCAAGTTGTTAATTAGGAATCCACACAGCTGAATTCAGGATGAGCGTTCTGGCAAAGACCATGATGAATGGGGGAGAGTAGCAGGAAGAATCCTAACTTTGCAAACCTGATAATACCTGGGCCAAAAGCATTGGCATTTGGTAGTGTAGTAAACAACTCCATTCTTCCTCCAAAGATAAAGCCTCAGTTGAATTCCTTGTTACTTTCTTAATACATTTGCTTAGCCCTTTCTCTCTTTTTTAACATTTCCCCAACATCTACATTCAAATATAGATCCATTTAAGGTTAATCTAATGATGGAGTGATGTAAAGGATCTCTTTTGAGTGAGATGGGCCTAATTTCTGTACTTAGTACATTTATTAAAAAAACCCTCAAAATAAACCTGATAATTTAAGGATTATGATATTCTTCACATGAAAGGGATGTGTAGAAATACAGAGTGTGATCCAATTGCAGAATAATGTGATCTGTCCTTTCCTTGTAATATGCTGAAATGAAAGAGAATTGGAATTATTCAACGGGGGTGGGGGGGTGGTTTGGGAAGAGTTCAGATTTTATTTTAAAATGTATGACAAGGCAGAAATGGCAAAACATTTCACTCTTACGTAGTATTGTCTCTTAATACAATATACCTTAAATCAGTCTTTCAAGAATCTGACCCTCAAGTCAAAAAATATTTCTCAATCCAAGCTAGCATTTAAAAATGTTCATGTTGTAGTTCAATTCCATTTTAAAAGCCATTTCTTTTTCTGAATCTATCATCTGTATTACCCAAATAAATTCCTGGTTATTAAAATATGGATTTAGTTGGATTATCTTCATTTATGCAAGTTCCTTCCTCCAAGATCCAAGAATGATTAAATGTGATGATTCCCTAAAAACACATTAGAATAATATTCTATTGCCCAAAACATTCAGACAGGGAAGGTACGTACTAACAGTAGTGGGGTTATTTTTTTATTTCATAATTTTTATTTGCTTTCAGTGTTCAAAACGTGAATAAAATGTTCAGCTTAAAAATATGAGAGATTATTATAGATTTTATTAGAAAGCATCCAATTTCAAGAAAATTTCATTTACATGCAGAATAGCAAATGTTGGCCATAAACTATCAGTGTCATTGGATACTCTTTTCAGAATAGTACAGAATAGTACAGCAACTGAAGAAAAGAATATATTAAAAAGCAGCAAAAGAATATGATGTTCCATGGACTAGATCTGAGATGCAGAAAAGGATGCTACTGAAGTCTAACATGGCTAGTGTCCAGAGTATGATTTAGAAAAGCCAGAATGGAGGCCATGATGGTGAGATGAAGCTTTGCTCATTTTTAATGTGCAATTGAAGCCCTGCTTAATAAGAAACATCTTTGATTACCTATCTTGACATTTCTCACTATACTTTGCAGATATATACCCTTGCTATACTAAGATTTAGACTTCAGCAACATTTAAATCAATTGTCTGTCCTGAAATAAATGCATGGTATAATCCTATACTGACAAACATCTATCCTTCTGTCAAAGAAGACATAATCACTAGACCAGTGGAAAATGTTCCCATGCATATTCATGATAAAGGCTTAAAATTGTAAATTTTAATGATGTTGTTGTAAATGCTTTTAAAAGTTGAATTGATTTGGTGTGACATTAATTATACGAAACTTGGAATCTATAAAAGTTGAAATAATTCTATGGAAACCTAAGAAACAGAAGAAAATTGCATTTATCAAAGAAAAGTAATTCTCAGTAAAATATTATGCATTTGTTATTACCTAACTGAAAATCATTGCTTTTCGCAAGGAAAAATATATTTCTTCTTCTTCTTATAAAAGAGATAAATGAATGTTTCCATTTTTAATAAATATTTTATTGTGTCATTTCAGACATGGACAAAAGATGCCACTGTAAGCGGCATAGCAGAATAACAGAGTTGGAAGAGACCTTGGAAGTTATCATAAAAATAATTCATATTATAAATAAGATTAGTAAAATAAAGGATTGATTACAAATCTGCCTCATTCCCTTCACAATAGTTAAGTATCAAGGTTCCAATGCAACATATGCACAAGAATAAGACTGTAGTTTATTTCAACACACCACACTGATTTTTATTCACCAACAATTCATCTATCAGATCAAACATGTGGATAAAAAAAATTGAAAAGCACACATACCCATAAAAATCCAGTAACCCTAAAGTTCTATAGGACACTATTACATACTTTTAAAAGGGTTTGCTATAAATAAAACCATAGAAATGGAACGAGCCATGACCATCACATCTGCTAATGTGAAAACATCATATAAGACACAATGATCCAAAACCAGAATGGATACACTTATTTGCCAAACACCTCATTTCTTCCTCTTCTTGTTTTTCAAGTTGAATCCATATTTTCTGTAGGCATTGATTTCTGTTAGAGAAATGTTGCCATGCTCAGCAATTTCTCCCACTCTCTAATCAAAAACAAATTTGTTATTTAAATGCATTGGCCCTGTTCTAGCATTCTAGGATTACCATTACACCTCCATCCAAATACATTGTTTGTTTCATCAATTTTGTTGGTATTAATTACCTGTGTGTAAAAAAAAGCCAGGAAGTACCAACACCTTATATAAAAACTTGTATGAAGTGCTGCACACAAATAGTATACACATGACCACTCTAATTGTCATTTAGCAAAGACATGAAGATGCCCCCTTTTTGCACTGGCATTTGCCTTGAGAATGACATTCTCTCCTTTGTGTTTAAGAAATTTCAAAACAAATAGAAATATAGATAAAATGTTAATGTTATATATACTTTCCAAACCTGTTCTATTCATTAAGGGAAGGCCTGTTGAAAATTCCTTCCCCTCATGAGGGTACCAGGATGGGTGACTGTAATGGTGGGTGTCCTCTGAAATAATTCCCACGCTATGGCACATTCTCCCCAGCTGAACCTACTAACCTATCTTGCCAATGAGTAAAAGTTAATCAACGTCAACTTAACTTTGTTTTCTACTGTGAACATATGTGTGGGGTTTAATTCTTCCTTTTCTTTATAGATACCCTTTGGATTTTGTTGTTGTTGTTGTTGTTGTTGTCTTGTTATTGTGGCTGTTTCGTTTATATTATACTGTATGTTAGCCAGAGTCTTTTGGGATTGTAGCAGGAAATACATACTATAAAAAAATAAAAAAATATTAAGTTAAATGTTGGCTTTCAATAACTCTCCTAATATTTGCCACTGTAATGGACGACCCTATGGTCTTAAATTGTCTATTGTATAATCCAAATATTAAATGTTTCTTAATATTACGTCCTTTTATACATATGTGTGAGTTCTTTCTGACAGATTAAAGCAACTTCTTTTCTATCAAAAAATACATTCTTTTCCGATTTAAAGATGACACTGAAAAATAGAAATGAGGCCATTTGCTTTGTTTTCTGAATACCAATACTTCATTTTTAAACAAGTTTTTTTTTTAGAAAAATAGTTTTAAAACTGATTTGTAGGGGAAGCTATTAATCCCATGGCAAACAGCACCAGCACAATTTCTTTCCTCCAGCTACCCATGCAAATTATATTCCTCTCCTTGCAGATAATACCACATCTGGGTAGGAAATAAGAGATATTCTATGATAAGATTTCAGTATCAGATGTGATATTAAATTTCTGAAAATAGCAATTGATCTGCGAGGATCAAACTTTTTGAATCCTACTTGATCTTGCTATTCATCCCTCAGAAGTCTTTTCAAGGTGAAATGGCAATAAATTCAGAATATGCATAATATAATATTACTGCCTTTCCGCAGAATAAAGGCTCTGACAGTTTTCCTTTTTTATATTTATAGGCAATCTGTGTTGATTGTAAAACTAGTGGAATACTTCTGGAGTTGCATTAAAGCAGGAAGACTGAATACATAGCTTTTGCAAACTAGAAATAATATGACTTATTCTGTCTCATGGCAATTTCCATATCCATTTCAGAAACATTCAGTAGAGACTAGGGTGTTTATTTTGGCAAATTCAAAATAAAGATGAAAGTTATAATTGAGACTAAATAATACAAAGAATAAGCCAACAAAGGGTTGGATCCAGGCTAAAGTATACTTACATTTAAATTTAATTTAATTATATGCAATGAAATTAATGAGATTTAAAGTCTTCAAATTATATTAGCAAGCATTCAAATTATATTAGCAAGCATTCAAATTATATCAGCAATTTAATTTGATTAAGAAGAAATCTAGATTAAGTCTAGGCATAATTTATAAATATTGACATAAAGTTGATACTGTTATCCAGCTTCAAAACTAATATAATTAAATTTTTGCTGGAGAACTGAGGTGGTTATAATGCAGACTACTCACTGCATTGCTCCCAATATTGTTTTATCATATGCTCTACAGATTGTCTACAAAGATAAATGCTGGAACAATTCCTATTTTGGATGTTCTCAGTTTTCTAGATGAAAAGGGCAGTTAGGTATACTTAATTCTCAAACTTATGAGGTTAGCAGCGATAGATGCATTTGAAAGAATTTCCTATTGGATTATATTAAATTATTCCAATCAATCAGTGAATAAATAAATAGGGTCATACGGAAGCCATTGCCAGTAGGACTGCTTTCTCTGTGGATGTCTTCCATTTAAGGGCCAGACTCAAAAATATCACCATATATCCCAAGATCTAACTAAGAATGGATGAATAGTCCTTGGCAAGGAGCTGTATGCATTGCAACACTCTTCCAAACCTGAGAAGAATCTACTGGAACTCTTGTTATGTGTGAAGACCAATTCAAGATACTTGTTCCAAATGTACTACAGTATAAAAATTGCACAGACATAGCTGTGTACAATAAACAGGAAATACTTGTTGTTGTTTTTTAAAAAAACCTACAGATTTAGAACTCTGCACTAGAATTATAGCCATAATTGGAAGTAAATATAGAAACCTGCAGAGGAAAGGAGTGTAAAAAATTAATACTGTAGTCATTCACAATTCCACAATTTTGCATGGGGACATTACCAAGGCTACAAGATCTGGGCTACACATATCCGGACAGCCTCTAGATAGAAGAAACGGGTTAGTTTTTTTCCATCTCTTGGCTGGAAAATGGCTAATGTGGAATTCTGTACTACAAATGTGATATATTTACACCCTGGAAACAATTTGTCTTCCAAAGTTCTCATCATATTTGGGAAAGAGAGACTTTGGTTTTTTCCCTAGGCGCTGTTCTGACCTAGGCTTCTCAAGAGCATAAAGCAGACTCCTCGTCTCGATAAGACCTTTTTTATTTAGGTTAAAGGGACATTCCAGCAAAGTCCCAGCAAACAGCCTTTCATGAGATTTCTCAACTACAGACCTTTATCAGGCTTGGAGAGTTGCCAGGCCGATATCTTTCAAATGCCACGCTGTAGCAGCAATTATTTAAGTATTAAATTTGTATCCTATGACTATCATTAAATGTTGTAAGTGTTGTACCTTGGTGAAGGTATCTTTTCTTTTATGTATACTGAGAGCATATGCACCAAGACAAATTCCTTCTGTGTCCAATCACACTTGGCCAATAAAAATTATATTCTATTCTATTCTATTCTATTCTATTCTATTCTATTCTATTCTATTCTATTTTATTCTACTTGGCAAGAAGTCAGGAACAGATTTTCACCTTAATGAATTGAACTAATAGTCTCCTGCAAACTCCCCTCCTCTTTCGCTCCTCTTTATTCCCAATGGGAGGGGCCATTCACCATCCACCTGTGCCTTTACTCCTGAGTCGGCCCTTGTTCCTTAGCTGTTCTCTTCTCCTGGCAGTCTGCGCATGCGCACATTGGGAGCAGGCTCCAACTGTTCTTCTTCTCCACTGATACCCGACTCCAAAGGCAGCTGATAACTGTCAGATGGCCCTGACCCCATCTCTGCCTCCGATGCAGAGCACTCATCAGAGTCTTCACCTGACTCCAGGACTGGCCCATGTTCCTCCCCAACCTTCTCACCGTTTGAGTCTGCCACCAGCTCCGCTGGCTGCTGGCAGGCCACATAAGGCACTCCCATTACCAGCCCCCTGTAATAAACTATCCCATCCACATTGCCAGATTTTGAGACTATTTTTTTTAAATTTTATTTTGTCACAACAGTATATACAAACATCAACATAAACAATAATTCATCATGAGAAAAAAAGTATATATAATTAAAAGTATAAGTAAAAGTATGCATATAATACTATAATGAAGAGAACAATAGGACAGGAACGGTAGGCACTTTTGTGCTCTTATGCACGCCCCTTATAGTCCTCTTAGGAATGGGGTGAGGTCAACAGTAGACAGTTTTTGGTTGAAGATTTGGGGGTTTTGAGTAGAGACTATAGAGTCAGGTAGTGAGTTCCAAGCGTTTACAATTCTGTTACAAAAGTCATATTTTTATATGTTATATGTTTTTTATTTTTATGTTACAAAAGTCATATTTCCTCCAAGATTGAGTACAGATACTTCTCGACTTCTAACCATTTATGTAGTGACCATTCAAACTTACAATAGCACTGAAAAGTGACTTATGACCATTTTCCCACACTTGCAGCAGCATCCCCATTGTCATGTGATCAAAATTCAGACACTTGCAACTCACATGTATTTATGGGGTCACACTTGCAACTCACATGTATTTATGCAGTCTCCTGGAGTCAGGTGATCATCTTTTGTGACCTTCTGTCAAAGTAAAGTCAACAGGGAAGCCAGATTCACTTAATAACTATGTTACTATTTATTTATTTATTTATTTTATTAAATTTTTATATCGCCCTTCTCCCGAAGGACTCAGGGCGGTGTACAGCCAAATTATAAAACCACACAATATACAAATTAAAACAGAAACTTAAAACCAAGCATATTACATAGATGGCCGAAATTTAAAACAATCAATTTAAAACCCTAAAATTCATAAATAGCCCCAATTAAAATTTAGTAAACTTTTAAGCCAGTCCCGCTTGAATAAATAAATGCGTTTTCAGCTCACGGCGAAAGGTCCGAAGGTCAGGCAATTGGTGTAAACCAGGGGGAAGTTCGTTCCAAAGAGTAGGAGCTCCAACAGAGAAGGCCCGTCCCCTGGGGGCCGCCAGCCGACATTGCTTGGCGGACGGCACCCTGAGAAGACCCTCTCTGTGTGAGCATACGGGTCGGTGGGAGGCATAAGGTAACAGCAGGCGGTCCCGTAAGTACCCGGGCCCTAAGCCATGGAGCGCTTTAAAGGTGGTAACCAAGATCTTAAAGCGCACCCGAAAGACCACAGGAAGCCAGTGCAGACTGTGCAGGAGTGGTGTTACATGGGAGCAACGTGTGGCTCCCTCTATTACCCACGCAGCTGCATTCTGAACTAGCTGAAGCCTCCGGGTGCACTTCAAGGGCAGCCCCATCTAGAGAGCATTGCAAAAATCCAAACGAGAAGTGACAAGAGCGTGAGTGACCGTGCATAAGGCATCCCGGTCAAGGAAGGGGCGCAACTGGCGGACCAAGCGTACTTGGTAAAAGGCCCTCCTGGAGACGGCCGCCACATGATCTTCAAACAACAGCCGTCCATCCAGGAGAACACCCAAGTTGCGCACCCTTTCCATTGGGGCCAATGACTTGCCCCCAACAGTCAGCTGCAGTTGCAGCTGACTGTACCGGGGTGCCGGCATCCACAGCCACTCCGTCTTGGAGGGATTGAGCTTGAGTCTGTTTCTCCCCATCCAGACCCGTACGGCTTCCAAGCATCGGGACAGCACTTCGACAGCTTCGTTGGGGTGGTCCAGGGTGGAAAAGTACAGCTGCGTGTCATCAGCGTACAGATGGTAACTCACCCCAAAGCCACTGATGACCTCGCCCAGCGGCTTCATATAGATGTTGAACAGGAGAGGCGAGAGAATCGACCCCTGAGGCACCCCACAAGTAAGGCGCCTCGCGGTCGATCTCTGCCCCCCTGTCAACACTATCTGCAACCGGTCAGAGAGATAGGAGGAGAACCACCGATAAACGATGCCTCCCACTCCCAAACTCTCCAACCGGTGCAGCAAGATACCATAGTCGATGGTATCAAAAGCCGCTGAGAGATCTAATAGGACCAGGGCAGAGGAACAACCCCTATCCCTGGTCTTCCAGAAGTCATCCACCAACGCGACCAAAGCTGTCTCCGTACTATGTCCAGGCCGGAAGCCAGACTGGAACGGGTCTAGATAGACAGCTTCATCCAGATACTGGGGAAGCTGCCATGCAACCACACTCTCTACAACCTTTGCCACAAAGCGAAGGTTGGAGACTGGACGATAATTTCCCAAAATAGCTGGGTCCAGGGAAGGCTTCTTGAGGAGGGGTCTTACCACCGCCTCTTTCAAGGCGGCGGGGAAAACCCCTTCCAACAATGAAGCATTTATAATTCCCCGGAGCCAGCCTCGTGTCACCTCCTGTGTGGCCAGCATCAACCAGGAGGGACACGGGTCCAGTAAACATGTAGTCTAATACTAATTTAATACTAATTTATCAATTGCAGTGATTCACAAGAAAGATCATAAAATGGGGCAAAATTCACTTAACATCTGTCTTGTTTAGCACAGGGTGGGTTCCACTTACCTTTACTACCGGTTCACAACAGGAGCGTGCACGCTTCTGTGCATGCGCAGAATGTCCATGATGACATCCAGGTGGGTGGATGGACCTTTACTACCGGTTCGCAAGAATCGGACTGAACCAGGAGCAACCCACCACTGGTTTAGCAACAGAAATTTTGGACTCAATTGTGGTCATAAGGCAAGGACTACCTGTATTCAGAAATTCTAAAAAGAAGTAAACAAAACTATACCCCTTACGACTTTTTGCATAAAAAAGAAAACAATGAACTTGTAATTTGTAGTTTTAATCATCAGACAAGGGAGAGATTATAGAAAAGAAGATACCATACAGTTTTCTTGCCAACAATAAGGAAGATGTCTGCTGTTTGTTTTTCCACAATCTCTTTTTAACTTCCCAGCCTGAACTCTAGTGTTTCTTGTTGGTCTTTCATCCAAATAGAAACAAAGACATATCCTGCCTAGTTTTCTGAGCATAACGAAGGCTAGCTAGGTGTTGCTATGGAGATATAATTATGTTAACTGTATTTCAATTGATTTACATTAAATTCAACTTCAATGTCATTTTTGTTTTGATCATATGTATTTTATTGCCTTGGAACTATCCACTTTTTAAATTGGGGGCCCTGGTACAATAGTCAAAACCACACATTTGTGCACTCCAGCTGTAAAATGTAATGTGAAAACTTATCGTTATTCATCTGGACCATTTTAAATATGGAAATAGCTTTTAGAATTGGAAAACATGATAAAATAATCCAAGGTTACCACTCACAGCTCATCCACGCTGTATTTATTTATTTATTTATTTATTTATTTATTTATTTATTTATTTATTTATTTTGTCACAACAAATATATAAATGTATATATATAAGCATAAGCATAAAAGTAACTATATAACATATAAGCATATATATAAGTATAAGTATGTAATAACTATATTAATTGGATATAATTAAATGCCTGCATTTCGCTAAACAATAGGACAGGAACGGTAGGCACATTTGTGCTCTTATGCACACCCCTTACAGACCTCTTAGGAATGGGGCAAGGTCAATAGTAGACAGTTTTTGGTTAAAGCTTTGGGGATTTTGAGAAGAGACCACAGAGTCAGGTAGTGTGTTCCAAGCATTAACAACTCTGTTACAGAAGTCATATTTTCTGCAATCAAGATTGAAGCGGTTAACATTAAGTTTAAATCTATTGTTTGCTCTTGTATTGTTGTGATTGAAGCTGAAGTAGTCTTCAACAGGAAGGACATTGCAATTAGATGATTCTATGAATTAAACACAGGTCCTGTCGAAGGCGGCGGAGTTCTAAGTTTTCTAAACCCAAGATTTCAAGTCTGGTGGCATAAGGTATTTTGTTGTATTCAGAGGAGTGGAGAACTCTTCTTGTAAAATATTTCTGGACACATTCAATTGTATTAATGTCTGAAATGTGGTATAGGTTCCAAACAGTCGAGCTGTATTCAAGAATTGGTCTAGCAAATGTTTTATAAGCTCTGGTTAGTAGTGTAGTGTTTCTGGAGAAGAAGCTACGTAAGATTAGGTTTACAATTCTCAAAGCCTTTTTTGCGATGTAGTTGCAGTGGGCTTTGGCACTTAGATCATTGGATATGAAAACTCCAAGGTCTTTAAAGGTTGGGGGTCATCTGTAAGGTAATGTCCATCGAGTTTGTATTTAGTGTTTAGATTCTTTTTTCCAATGTGTAAGACAGAGCATTTGCTGGTTGAGATTTGGTGTTGCCAAGTTTTTTACCATTTGACACAAAGTCAAGATCTTTTTGAAGGGTAGCTATATTGTTGGTAGTGTTAAATAGTTTGACATCATCAGCGAAAACAACACAATTACTTTTAATATGGTCACAGAGATCTTTAATGTATAATATGAAGAATGTTGGTCCAAGAACACTGCCTTGGGGA